>NC_082668.1:84349892-84652922 GCF_025265405.1 Mesoplodon densirostris
GGCAACCTTTTCTTGTTCCTGATCTTAGTGGAAATGGTTTCAGCTTTTCACCATTGAGGACAATGTTGGCTGTGGGTTTGTCATATATGACCTTTATTATGTCGAGGTAAGTTCCCTCTATGCCTACTTTCTGGAGGGTTTTTATCATAAATGGGTGTTGAATTTTGTCGAAAGCTTTCTCTGCATCTATTGAGATGATCATATTTTTTTTTGTTTTGTTTTTGTTTTTTTGCGGTATGTGGGCCTCTCACTGTTGTGGCCCCTCCCATTGCGGAGCACAGGCTCTGGACCCACAGGCTCAGTGGCCATGGCTCACGGGCCTAGCTGCTCCACGGCAAGTGGGATCTTCCCGGACTCGGGCACGAGCCCATGTCCCCTGCATTGGCAGGTGGACTCTCAACCACTGTGCCACCAGGGAAGCCTGATCGTATGGTTTTTTGCCTTTGGTTTGTTAACATAGTGTATCACCTTGATTGATTTGCCTATATTGAAGAATCCTTGCATTCCTGGGATAAACCCCACTTGATCATGGTGTATGATCCTTTTAATGTGCTGTTGGATTCTGTTTGCTAGTATTTTGTTGAGGATTTTTTTCATCTATGTTTATCAGTGATATTGGCCTGTAGTTTTCTTTCTTTGTGACATCTTTGTCTGGTTTTGGTATCAGGGTGATGGTAGCCTCATAGAATGAGTTTGGGAGTGTTCCTCCCTCTGCTATATTTTGGAAGAGTTTGAGAAGGATAGGTGTGAACTCTTCTCTAAATGTTTGATAGAATTCGCCTGTGAAGCCATCAGTTTCTGGGCCTTTGTTTGTTGGAAGATTTTTAATCACAGTTTCAATATCAGTGCTTGTGATTGGTCTGTTCATATTTTCTATTTCTTCCTGGTTCAGTCTCAGAAGGTTGTGCATTTCTCAGAATTTTTCCATTTCTTCCAGTTTGTCCATTTTATTGGCATATAGCTGCTTGTAGTAATGTCTCATGATCCTTTGTATTTCTGCAGTGTCAGTTGTTACTTATCCTTTTTCATTTCTAATTCTGTTGATTTGAGTCTTCTCCCTTTTTTTCTTGATGAGTCTTGCTAATGGTTTATCAATTTTGTTTATGTTCTCAAAGAAGCAGCTTTTAGTTTTATTGAGCTTTGCTATTGTTTCCTTCATTTCTTTTTCATTTATTTCTGATCTGATCTTTATGATTTCTTTCCTTCTGTGAACTTTTTTTTTTCTTTTGTTCTTCTTTCTGTAATTGCTTTAGGTGTAAGTTTAGGTTGTTTATTTGAGATGTTTCTTATTTCTTAAGGTAGGATTGTATTGCTATAAACTTCCCTCTTAGAAGTTCTTTTGCTGCATCTCATAGGTTTTGGGTCATCGTGTCTCCATTGCCATTTGTTTCTAGGTATTTTTTAATTTCCTCTTTGATTTCTTCAGTGATCACTTCGTTATTAAGTAGTGTATTGTTTAGCCTCCATGTGTTTGTATTTTTTACAGCTCTTTTCCTGTAATTGATATCTAGTCTCATAGCATTGCGGTCAGAAAAGATACTTGATATGATTTCAATTTTCTTAAATTTACCAAGGCTTGATTTTGACCCAAGATATGATCTATCCTGGAGAATGTTCCATGAGCACTTGAGAAGAAAGTGTATTCTGTTGTTTTAGTATGGAATGTCCTAAAAATATCAGTTAAGTCCATCTTGTTTAATGTATCATTTAAAGCTTGTGTTTCCTTATTTATTTTCATTTTGGATGATCTGTCCATTGTTGAAAGTAGGGTGTTAAAGTCCCCTACTATGATTGTGTTACTGTTGATTTCTCCTTTTATGGCTGTTAGTAGTTGCCTTAGGTACTGAGGTGCGCCTATGTTGGGTGCATAAATATTTACAATTGTTATCTTCTTCTTGGATTGATCCCTTGATCATTATGTAGTGTCCTTCCTTGTCTCTTGTAATAGTCTTTGTTTTAAAGTCTATTTTGTCTGATGTGAGAATTGCTACTCCAGCTTTCTTTTGATTTCCATTTGCATGGAATATCTTTTTCCATCCCCTCACTTTCAGTCTGTATGTTTCCCTAGGTCTGAAGTGGGTCTCTTGTAGACAGCATATACACAGGAGATTAAGACCTTTTAAATTTAAAACACAAGAATCTGATGATTCTTTTTTCTGTTTCCCATGACAATTCCAGTTAGGGAATAATAGCCTTGATATCTGGCCAGAATTTTGGGGGAGGGCTGCAGAAAGAGCCTCTGGTAATAGTGAAGAAATTTAATAACAACAATAAAAAAAATATTTATTTAGTACTATGTGCCAGATGTTATTTTATGCATTTTGCATATATTCATTTAACCCTCACCCATAGAAGGTATTATTACTTGCATTTTACAGGTGAAACAATGAAATATCGAAAGAAGTAAAAGCACGTCAGTTAGTACTTCACATATCTTAACGTCACAGGCAATTATAAGCTAGTAAGATAACTGCTATGATACAAATATGCACCAAGTGCTGGAGGAGCATAAAGGAAATGAACTTCTACTAATTTAGTCCACTGCTATGCACAAATTCAGTGAAAATTCAAGACAATTTACCGTTTTGCTGTGTAAGTTTTCTGTCATGAGATATTTCTATTTTCTAGGAACTTTTACCTTTTTCTCTTGTCACAGCCAAATTATCCCTTCACTAAATGCTCATTAACTCTGCCAGTCCTTAGCGCTCCATACTAATTTCTCCACTAGTAATGGTACTTAGAAGCATATTCATTCTGATGCCCACTTTTGGGTATCTATATGCTCAAGATATTTCCTGGTAGTATTTTCTGGGGAACTGATCTTTTTAGGTGATTCTAGGCTGTATGTGTGTGTGTGTGTGTGCTTTAAAGTATAAACTATTCTTAGGACAATGAGGGATAATTATAATGGAATGAAATTGGGGGAAGAAAAAGAAAAGCAATTAAGTTCTATAACAAATAAACAAATGGAATTATAAAAAATTTAACCGAATTATATAATTATAATAAGTATGAATTACAAATATGAATTATACTAAATTTAACAGATAGAATTCATACATTATCATGGAAATATTTGTCTTATCTGATTCACATAGTCATTACTAATATTTTTAATTCTTCCACTAGATCTGTTGAGTAACAATTATTATTCCAAATATCCAAACCTGATTTAGCAATTCTCTGTTAAAGTTTCCTAGATATCTGCCTCTCATTACCTTCCTCCCCTACCTTAGTATTTGGAATGGTGGTTCCCTGGGCATAGACCAAACATAAAAACTAATAAATCTGAAAAATCAAGACAATGCATGGAGCTAAGATAAATATGTGAATACTATATTTAATATCCTAGATGCATCTATGAAGTGAGAGTAGGATACCTTGGGGGAATAATAAAATATATAAAGAGCTCTCATAAATTTTATATATCATAGATAAAGCAGGGGAAAATCATTCAACAGTTTGGAAGAAAATAAAGACATCTTTTAGAAAGTTGAGCAAAACACAAAGATATAAAAATGTGATAGAAAAAAGAAAAGTTAGAGTATCAGTCCCTAAAGTAAAATAACAAGTAGATATAGTACAAGACAAATTTCCAGAAATGAAAAGGCTCACCAAATGTTCACTTGATGAAAAAGAACACACATTGAGGGCTTCCCTGATGGCGCAGTGGTTGAGAGTCCGCCTGCTGATGCAGGGGACACAGGTTCGTGCCCCAGTCCAGGGAGATCCCACATGCCGTGGAGCGGCTGGGCCCATGAGCCATGGCCGCTGAGCCTGTGCGTCCGGAGCCTGTGCTCCGCAACGGGAGAGGCCACAACAGTGAGAGGCCCGCGTATAGCAAAAAAAAAAAAAAAAAAAGAAGAAGAAAAAAAAGAATACACATTGAGATGCATTATAAAATTTCAGAACATCAAAGATAAAAAGAACAAACAAGAATCAGATCACCATCAGACTTATTAACAATAACTGTTGGTAGGAAGCAAGGAAGAAAGGCCATCAAAATATGTAGGGGTATAGTTTTATTCCCAGCCAAGCTGGAAAATCAAATAAATCTTGTATGAGAAGCAAAAAAAAGGTATTTCTGATTATCTAAACTCTGAAATTTTAACCCCTCTATATCCTTTTTTAATAAGTTATTTGAGCATACACCCCAGCCAAGAAAGAAAAAAAATAGGGAGGGAAGAGAGGAAGGAAGGAAGGAAGGAAGGAAGGTCAAGGAAGAGAAAGACATGACATCGAGAAAACATCCAAGAATCTGCCTAGTTGGGTAAGAATATTCTATCCCAGGATAACATTTTTGTGGAGGCTGAAAATGCTATTAGTCCACGTTGTAAGATGAAAACAAAGGAACATCCACAAAAGAAACCTAATTTAAGTATCCAACATAAATGGGATGATTAATTCTTTTTTGTTAGCCTGTTGATGTGATGGATTGCATTAACTGTTTTTTTTTTAAATGCTTTTTTATTGTGGTAAAAGTTACATAATATAAAACATACTGCTTTAACCATATTTAACCGTACAGTTCAGTGTCACTAAGTGCATTCGCATTGTTGTGCAACTCTCACCATCATCCATCTCCCAAATTTTTCACTTTCCTAAACTGAAACTCTGTCCCCTTTAAACATTAACTCCCCATTCGCCCTCCCTCCCACCCACTGGCCCCCGGCCCCTGGCATCTACCCATGTACTTTCTGACTCCATGAATTTGACGATTCTAGGTACGCCGTATAAGTGGAATCAAACAGTATTTGTCTGCACCTAATATATATTGGAATACATTTTGCATTACTTGATTTTTGAATGTTGAACCAATCTGGACCACATTTTAATGACTGATTTGAACTAAGTGAGGACAATGAATGATAATTATTGTGGCAATATACCTCATAACAAAGAGAAAATAAATGAATATCCACAAAGAAACCTTTACCTGTTGTTTCTAAAGAAATTCTTTTATGTGTGCAGGGTTTATCATTTTAAATACAAAAAAGAAAAAGGAAAAGTGACCAGAGGGTGGTATCATTTTCTATAATTCCTAGCTTCATTGTGGCTTTTGGGCTTTCCTTCTGCAGATGGAATGACAGATGAACTTCAGGTCTTCAGGCAGTGGATCTTGAGGTTTAGGTGAAATAAATACTATCTACAAATATAGGGCTTCTGGAACCTCAATGGTATCTGACCATGCTTTGTAAACATATTATATGTGCATATTAACTGTGCATAAATCACAAAAATTCAGAGTTAGAATAGAGCTATAACCTCCAGTTAGGACCTTTGAGTTGGTCTCTATTCCTTCAGCCTCTAGTTCCTTGAGATCTTTGGAAACTTTGTGGGTAGAACTATAACTTTACTTGGCTCTAATTTGATATCATAAGCATCATAACCAAATAATGCTTTTTCATAAAATCTATAAACTTCATGAAAAAATTCACAGACACAAGCCTCATTTTCCTGTTTCCTAGACCATTATTTTCAAAACAGTGTTTAGAGGAACACTCTTGTCCTGCTGGTACCACTCTATACCCACCAGAATGGCTAAAATTTTAAAAGGCTGCTAATACTAGTGTATTATAGCAGTATATGATCTGCAGTACATGAGTGTAAACTCTCATATACTGCTGATCAGAATGTAAATTATTGTTGCAGAAACCTGCAGAGTTTCTGCTGAAAAATCAGCTGATAACCTTAAGGGCATTCCCTTGTATGTTATTTGTTGCTTTTCCCTTGATGCTTTTATTTATTTTTAATTTTTTAATTTTTTTAACATCTTTATTGGAGTATAATTGCTTTACAATGGTGTGTTAGTTTCTGCTTTATAACAAAGTCAATCAGTTATACATATACATATGTCCCCATATCTCTTCCCTCTTGCTCCCTTGCTGCTTTTAATATGTTTTCTTTGTCTTTAATTTTGGTCAGTTTGATTAATATGTGTCTTGGCATGTTCCTCCTTGGGTTTATCTTGTATGGGACTCTATGCTTCCTGGACTTGAGTGTTTCTTTTCTCATGTTAAGGAAGTTTTCGGCTATACTCTTGTAAAAATACGGAACACTTCACAAATTTGCGTGTCATCCTTGCACAGGGGCCATGCTAATCTTCTCTGTATTGTTCCATTTTTAGTATATGTGCTGCCGAAGCAAGCACCAAAATGTAAATGAGTATAACCACTTTGAAAACCTATTTGGCATCATCAGCTAAAGCTGAGCATAAGCATACCCTGCACACTAATGAGTTCTGCTCTTAGGTATGTACTTGTTAGACATGTGTGCAGGTATACAAGAATGTCTGTAGCAACATGAGTGAAAACAGTTCCAACAAGAAATAATCCAAAGAGCCATCAATAGGAGAATGGATAAAAGAATTATGGTATGTTCTTGATATATAATACTGTACAGAGATGAAAATGAAAGAACCACAGCAACTCCCTGAAACCTAATGAATTTCACAAATATAACATTGAGCAGAAAGACGGTAGACACACATAAACAAAACATTTTGATTCTTATTATTACATTTTAAATCAGGTAAAATGAACACTAATATTAGAAGTAAGAATAGTGAATCCTCTTGAGATAATGTAATCTTTGGCAAGGATTAGTTGAGACTGGGGCCATTCTGGAGGCTGGTAGATGCTGTTTTTTCACCTGGGTGGCAGTAACACAGGAATTCACTTCATAATAATTCATTGGGCCAGACATTTATGTGTGATATACTGAGATTAAAAAAAAAGATACATCAAGGGTTTGACAGCTGTCATGTTTCAGGGGAAGAAGGGAATGAAGCGTAAATGTATGGATATTTCAGGATTTGCTCTGTATATTTCTGTTCTGTTTGAACCTTGTACAATTATATATGTGTGCATTAGTAGTGCAATTTAAAAATACATTTAAAATATTAAAAATACACTAAATGTGTACCTTCATACTGTTTATATTTATTTATTCCTCAGTTGTTCCCTTTTAAAGTTGAGTTTAGAATAGATCTTTCTGCTATTCAAAGAGATCCTGGAATATGTCTTTTTCCAAAAGGTCTTATTCATGCTGATACTCAGCTTCCATGCTTCTGTCTTTAGTCACCTTAATAGTAAAGTTAGCTGCCACTGTGCTTGCATTTATTTTTATTAATTATTATTATTTTATCAAAACATAAATTAATTTACATTTTGTTTTCTGTCCCTTTACACCTCTGTAGTCCATTTTCGATCAGAATCTCCTGCTGATAAATACTGACACAAACTCACTTTTGCCCAGTGCTTGATATATAAGGCGTTGTAAATTATACAAAGGAATAATTTCTTTGTTCTGAAAGAAAATAATGAAATACTTTCATCTGGTCCATCTTTTTTTCTTTATAATATCTCTAAAAGTTGAGAAGTGTAGATATTTTTCACATCTTTTAGCTGAGAAAAATTGGTACAGAAAGACAAAAATTACATGGTGGTAAAAATTGGTCTAAAAAACAGGATTATTGTCAGTTTCAAGTCTACTCAGTAGGCAATGTGATTTTATATCAAGGACTTAAATATTCCAGATATAACAGCTGTCAAAATATTACTTAGGTGTGCTTCAGTTCAGGAATATTAAAATATTTTTTATCTTTATTATAAAAGAATAATGCAGTAAAAAATCCTCCATTTCCAGATGGTTTCCAAATATAGATTACCCTTCATGTTGTCACTATACAGCTGTGTAATTACAATTTTCTAAAAGTATCTTGGGCCACTATGCCATTTTAATTGCTATTCCCCCAGCTTGAAATTACTTTCCATTATTGCTTTTTTCATACCCATTTTCTTCCAGCACCTGCCCAGTTGCTATTTATTCTTGAAGACTCAGTTAGGATAATGAACTTGATATCCTGCTCTGCTCTCCCCATAAATGACTTATATACCCTCCTCTGCATTCCCCAGATTATGGGTAGCACTATATTATATGGTTGTACTATATTATGTCATATTATACGGTAGTATTTTTCATACTACACTATACATTTTGGCTTATTTGTTTCCAATCATCCTCTTCAACACTCTCCTAAACAGACTATGAGTTTCTTGAGAGCAAGTACTCTACTTTTTTATATCCTTTTCTTTGTTACTTAACACAATGTCTGGCAGGGAGTAGGTATTCAATAAGTACCTGTTATGCATAGGATGGTATTGTATCACTATGTACAAACTGGCGTATCATTTACCTCTTTCATTTAGAAAGCCAGTAATGAGAAAAGCTTTGCCAGAGTTAGAACAAGAATCTACTCTATTTTTAGAGGGTAAGCAAATTTACTTCACCTCACCAACAGTAATAACTTGTGGGAACCTATACTTAAGTGCAAAGTATTAACTCTAACCTTTCGATATTACCTTTCATACTGCTATACACATTGTTAGAAGTGAGAATGTGTCATCCATTCAGAGGACTAAATATTCTTAAATGCTTGTAAATGCCCATTATTTACCAGGGGATTTCATTGGGAAAGGACACATGTGAAGCAGATAAGGTCAGGTATTGGAGATACGCTCTGCTTCTCACAGGAAAGATCGCTGGATAATCTGTTTAACCATATGCACACATGCTTTCTGCTCTAGGGCTTTGTGACTAAGCAACAGACCTTTTTTTTCCTACACAAACTTTGTTAGTGTGACAGTGTCAGGCTATGGGGTCCCCTAAGCTAAAGGGAAAAATACATTGTTGTTTTTTCCATGAGACCTTAGCATCTGTTGCTGATTATAAGCAAGCAGTTAGACAATTCACTTATACAATTTCTCATTCTATCTTCTAAAATTTGGTACATGCGAGTAACTATGTCCCAATCTATGCAGGATTAGGTTAAGATAAGAATTACATTTTTGATTTAATATACTATTTTTTTATTTTTTGAAAATATTTACTTGAACTTACATTAAATTTTTGCTGTTTGTTTAACATTATTTAATGCTAACACAATAAGATAGGAAACATGCATAGACTATATGTCTAAGTCTAGAGGGTGTAATCCTTTATAAGCTTGTTTTGTAAGATATATTTTTATTTAGTTTATCTGTTTTAAGAAGTGAATTTAGCTGGAAAAAAAACTCTCGCAGTTTGAAAGTTAACTTTATTAGTGGAGAAAAGAAACTAGAATTATTTTTTAGTCAAACTAATCATAATTGAAATTATTGTGTTTATATTTCAGAAAATAACTAAATTTACAAAGATAAATAGGTTAATGAAACTTTCCAATGTGCTGTGGGCAGAAAGAAGGGTCATTGAAAACAATGTGAAGGTCGGGGGTGTGGGAGGAATTGGGAGATGCTGATGAAGGAGAAACTACAAAGGAAGCAAGGGGCTGCATTCTGAAGGTACACCATCTACTAGAAAGAAGCCAAGAGAAAAGGCAGGGAGAAAAATGGCATGTTATTGTAAATCTGGAAGAAAGATGATGATATGCATAAGTCAGTGGAAGTGGAGATAGATAAAAGTATACAGATTTGAAATATATTATAAAACTTACATTGTATATATGAATTTTAGTCTACATGCAGGTGTATGAAAACTTAGATTGATAGTAATTTCAACTTCAGTAAGTAATTACTAGGGCACCTCCACTCATCATATCAAAGTTCCAGACTCTTGTATAGGATCAAGACAGAAGGTAGAGGTGAAGAGTTCAAGGATTCATTTATTCAACAATATTACTGAGCATCTACTGTTTGCCAGGAAATATTCTTGGTGCTTAAAACATATCAATCAGTAAACAAAATGAAGATCTCCACTTTCATGAAGCTTATGTTTTTAGCCATGGAGAAGATATAGGCAATAAACAATGATCATAACAAATTAGTAAATTATAATATGTTAGAAGATGATTAGTGCTAAGTAAAGTAGTTAAAATTAAAACACAGCAGAAGGGATTAAAATGTTGATAGGGCGGTTGCTTGTAGTTTTGAGTTGGGTGTTTTCTCAGAGAACCTTGTACATCCTCTTCTTTCTCTAGTCTAATGTTTACCTGGGCCAGGTTTCCCTCCTTTGGACTTAGAAGCAAACACCACAATATTCAAGGTGTGGGAATCTACTTTCCTGAGTGGCTGCTGAGTGGCTAGATGATGCAACCCAGAAATGCAGGGAGTTAGCTCTCCATGGCATTAACCTTGACTATATGAGTAAGTCTAATTGAGAGTCCACAACCTAGGCATTCAGGAAATACCACATTTCCTTACATTCTACAAACCTATTTAGATTTTGATGCCCCATCCCACTGAAGTGGCAGGAGATTCAAACTCTTATTTTCAGGACTTATTTCCTCCTTCCCCATCACCAGAACTGAAGTTTCCAAGGTCTTACCCAACATTATTAGTCTTCTATCCAAACAGTTTACTTCTCAGTTTTTCATTGGTTTGTCTATCTGTCCTTTCACCTCTCTGATATTTTGGCATACAAATATATAACCATAAAAATGTAATGGCTTATATTTAGTGGGCACAGTAATTGTTGCTGTATTAAGTGCTTCACATGGATTTTTTTTTCATTTGGTTCTCACAACTTTATGAGTTAAGCACTGGTGTTGTCCTCATTTTAAAGATGTAGAAATTGAGGTTTCAAGAAGTCCAGTAACTCAACCAAGATCATATATCTGGTGAATTTAGGATGGGAATGTCAGTGGTTACTGAGCTTTTATTCTTACAGTAGTGAATTTAGTGGAAGAGCTGATTTGCTCTCTTTTTAGCATTTATTATGTGTAGACATGTAGCATGATTGTTAAATATCTTAGATCACCTAGTAGATTTTAGGTTTCATGAAAGCTTAAATATTTTGCTTATCCTTGTAATCTCTAAATTTTCTGATGTGGTCTTTTGCACACAATAGTTTATGTTTGAAATAGCTATGGAAAAAATTGGACAAAACCATATAATAAATTACAATAAAATATCTCAGAGAAACAATTATCTCTTTGATAACAAAAGAGGCAATGCATTTTGTAATGCTGCAGCATTTCTAATCTGAGACCTAATTAAGCAACTTGAAAAAAAGTGCTAAAATTAAGAACCACGGACAGCAGGAGTGCTCATATCAGACATTTTTAATTGCTAAGTATGGAGACAAATAATAAACAAAATGGTGGATGCACACTTATGAATAACGATTCTCAAAATTGCCCCAAATGAAAAAGGGAGCAATGGTACAATTGTTGACAGTACAAATCCCATAGGGAAATGCTAATTGTGATATAGTGTTTAAGTCTAGAGAATGGAAAAACAGAGAGGTAACTTTAAGCATACAAAGTTTGGTTCTATGTAAGAAAACTATAATTTACCATAGATCTACTCAGTTGTATGGATGTATCTAAACGATTTTTATCTTGCCCTTGATAAGTATCATTAAGCATCCTTTTAAAAAAATTTTTATTGAGGTATAGTTGATACACAATATTATATGTTTCAAGTATACAACATAGTGATTCACAATTTTTAAAGGTTATATTCCATTTATAGTTATTATAAAATTTTGGCGATATTCCCTGTATTGTACAATATATCCTTGTAGCTTATTTTTAAAAATTTCTTTATTTTATTTTTGGCTGCATTGAGTCTTCATTGCTGTGCATGGGCTTTCTCTAGTTGTGGTGAGCGGGGGCTACTCTTCGTTGCTGTGAGTGGACTTCTCATTGCGGTGGCTTCTCTTGTTGCGGAGCATGGGCTTTAGGTGCATGGGATTCAGTAGTGTGGCACGCGGCCTCAGTAGTTGTGGCCCATGGGCTCTAGAGCACAGGCTCAGTAGTTGTGGCACACGGACTTAGTTGCTCCGTGGCATGTGGGATCTTCCCGGACCAGGGCTTAAACCTGTGTGTCCCCTGCACTGGCATGCAGATTCTTAACCACTGCACCATGGCAGGGAAGCCCTGTAGCTTATTTTATACACAGTAGTTTGTACCTCTTAACCCCTCACCCCTATCTTGCCTCTCCCCCCTCCCTCTCCCCACTGGTAACCACAAGTTTCTCTCTATATCTGTGAGTCTGTTTCTTTTTTGTTACGTTCACCAGTTTGTTTTATTTTTTTTAGATTCCACATATAAGTGATATCTTTCTCTGTTTGATGTATTTCACTTAGCATAATATCCTTCAAGTCCATCCACGTTGTTGCAAATGGCAAAATTTCATTCATTTTTATGGCTGAATATTATCCCATTGTATATATATGCCACATCTTCTTTATCCATTCATCTGTTGATAGACACTTAGGTTGCTTCCCTCTCTTGGCAAGTGTAAATAATGCTGTTTTATTTTTAGTTTTTTGGGAACCTCCATACTGTTTTCCACATTGGCTGCACCACTTTACATTCCCACCAACAGTGTTCCTTTTTCTCCACATCCTAGTCAAAAATTTGTTATTTGTGGTTTTTTTGATGTTAGCCATTGTGACAGGTGTGAAGTGATATCTCATTGTGATTTTGATTTGCGTTTCTCTGTTGATTACAATGTTGAGCATCATTTCATGTGCTGTTGGCCTTCTGTATGTCTTCTTTGGAAAAGTGTCTCTTCAGGTCTTCTGAGCATTTTTTATTCAGGTTGTTTGTTTTCTTGCTGTTGAGTTGTAGGAGCTGTTTATATATTTTGGATATTACCCCCTTATTGGTCATATCATTTGCAAATATTTTCTCCCACATTAGTAGGTTGTCTTTGCATTTTGTTGGTGGTTTCCTTTGCTTTGCAAAAGCATTTAATTTAATTAGATCCCATTTATTTATTGTTGCTTTTATTTCCTTTGCTTTAGGAGACAGGTCCAAAAAATATTGCTAAAATTTATGTCGAAGAGTGTTCTACCTGTGTTTTCTTCTAGGAGTTTTATAGTTTCTGGTCTTACATTTAGGTCTGTAATCCATTTTGAGTTTATTTTTGTATATGGTGGTTAACTAACACTAAGTATCTTTTAAAGTCTTTTGGAGGGCAACTGCATTCTTATTTTTCTTGCAATAGGTTATCTCTAGCAACGCAAGTTGTTGTTGTTATCTCTATCTGGGAAAGAATAGTACCTTTACTTCTCTTACAAAATGTTCCTCCAGCTAGAGATGTTAATTTCCCCCAAACTGGCAATGTGTAGTCTTGTAGCAAAATCTTTCCCTCTGGGCTTCCCTGGTGGTGCAGTGGTTGAGAGTCCGCCTGCCAATGCAGGGGACATGGGTTCGTGCCCTGGTCCGGGAAGATGCCACATGCCGTGGAGCGGCTGGGCCCATGAGCCATGGCCACTGAGCCTGCGCATCCAGAGCCTGTGCTCTGCAACGGGAGAGGCCACAACAGTGAGAGACCCGCGTACTGGAAAAAAAAAAAATCTTTCCCTCTGCTACCCAGCAAAACAGGTGGCCTTGGCTTTGGTCCCTGTTGCTATGGGTCACTGCACACGTGGACCCATTTGTTCAGCTTCAAGTGGAGCAGGTGTGATGAGGGTGGGCTATCCTGTGGGACAAAAATGGACTCTGCACAGTGCTTTGCTCCTGTGCCAGGCAGCCTTGCTGAGTGAGTGGGCTGGAACGGGCTATGGTAGGCTCAGGAGGGAGCCAAATAGAAGGGCTGATAATGGAAACACAGACTTTAGAATCTAAAATAATTCGTAGCAGTAAGTAGAGCCTGGCAGCCGTTCACACAGAAGTTAAATGCTGGTTAACACCATGGCAGGTGCTCTGCATGGGCTGGACAATTGTAAGCACTTGGATAAATATTGGCTGTTGATTTATTCTCACTGTTTCAAGAGTGTCAGTTTCCCAGCCTTCAGATAGATACTACTAATTTACTTCATCTAGCCCCTTTATTTATTTATTTAATTTATATTTAAGAACACAGCAGAGGAAGTCACAGTCATGTTAAAGCAAGGCTGCAAGTCCCTTGATCTGGGTAGGTTTGTAAACATAAATAAATAAAAGTGTACCGCCTGATTAGCTCTATCTCTTAGAGGTAGAAGCTTCAAGGTAAGAATTATGTCATTCATCTTGGTAACTGATTATTATGATGGATCAGAGACATGCTCAGTGTGTTTTATGTGAAAATCATGTAATATCACTGTTAAAGGAACATTGAGATGGGGAAACTCACCTTCAAAGTTCAAGGGATTATTTGTGACAGTAATTTTGATGTTTTTAAATATTGCAGTTTGAGTTATTCATTTGCTTAACAAGTGTTCATTGAAAAGTGGTTGGTGGGACATGAGTAAGAATTAAACACAGTCCCTGACCTCAAGGAGTTTATGGACTAGGGAGGGAAACTGACAACACAACAGTTTCAACATGATGCACATCTGCAGATGGATGTACACATGGGTTGTAGAACACCTGACTGAAACTGCTCGTCAGAGAAAAATTATTCCTCCATTTTTATGTGAAATAGAAATAAACAACTTCAAAAATGGGATAGCTGGGTTTACAATGTGTAAATGTTTTGAAGTCAGTCACCTCACACAGAATGGTCTCTGTGAAGTATATTAACGAGTGTTTCTAGAAAACTATTTTAGAAGAAATCATATGGCTATATTGACACCATGTGCATTTTAGAGCTCTCTGGATTATAAGTGGCAGAATCCCGATTCAAAAATACTCAAGACAAAAGGAGCAATAACAGGCTCACAAATCAAAACTTGCGGGAGCTAGAGGTGCTTTGGACACATCTGGGTTCACGTCCTGAAATAATGGCATCTGGAAGCTTTCCCTCCATCTTTAGTTTTCTTCTGTGTGGCCTTCCTTCTTAGGCAGGCTGTCTGCACGTAGTGTACTCCTGCAGGACTGGCTTCCATCCAACTAGTTTCAAGAATAGTGAGAACGAGAACACTTCATTACCAAGTGCACCAGCAAAAATCCCAGGATCAGCTCTGATGACCTTTGATTGGGTCAGGTGCCCAACCCTGAACAATCACAGAGACCAAAAGGATAAGTTGCTCCAAAAGGTCAAACTTGGGCCAAGTGCTACCTTTAGAGAAGGGGATAGAGGTAGCTCACCCAAATCAGGTGGGCTGAGAGCAGGTGAGAGGTAGTTACCTGTGGAAAATTGGGGAGTTCTTATTAGAAGTGAGACTGGTTGTTAGGCAAATCAGCCACCAAAACCCATGGATTTCTGTTTAATTAAACTTTTTATTTTGAGATAATTGTAGACCCACATGTTTTTAAGTGTTAAACATTTAAAGATTAAAAAAAATAATGTCTATTTGCTCAAACTTCCTAAGCTACTCTTTCAAAACCCTTTGTTTTAATAAGTTATTAAAGAAAATTTCCAATTTGCATTTGTAATCAACATCTGTATTTTAGAAAAGGGAAAGAGCCCTAGGTTCCAGGCCTAGCTTTGCTAATAAAAATCTGTGTGGTATTAGGCAAAACACCTGAACTTTTTCAGGCTCCATGTTCTCAACTGTAAATGTAGTAATTTTTGTGGCCTCACTTCCCTCACGGGATTGTTGGCAAGATAAATAAAATGACAATATGGTTTTTAAACTGTAAAATATTACTATATTTCTTCACAAAGTTTATTTATGAAGCACGTATTTTTACTTGATTTTATATAAAGATTTCTTTCCACTGTATTATTTCTATCTCCTATATACACATGAAAACTTTAGAAAAATTAATGTCTAACATGATAATTTAGCTTCCTATATTTTCCAGAAAATTAAGACTTGGATTTTTTCATACTTCTCTAGATTCTTCTGGTGGCTTTTTAGTGCTTGTTTGTTAGTCATCTGTAAGTTAGCCATACTTATTTGATTGTTTGGAAGCCTTTGAAATAAGGTAATCATTCTGTTCGTAGCTAAGTTAAGTGGCTACTAAAATGCCTGAACAAATTAGATGCAACAACTCTCATTCAGGAGCTTTAGAAATAAGTATCCTCATAAGCATTGTGACCATGTAAATACTGGGCCATCAATTTGTGTACAGACTATTCACAGTCAAATAATACATTGAACAGGCCTTGGCTCACAGAGTATGATATCAAAGGCAACTCTATTTTTATCTTCACTGTTGTCAAAAAGGAATACAGTGGAAGAATTTCTTCCCCTGCTCATGGTTAAAATCTTGGACATGCTCAGTATTTCTTCTTGTCACTCTTAAGTAATACAAAGTCTTATAGTCTTATTTTGTCACAAACTTAATCTCAATTTACTAGCTGTATAAATAACCCATTTAGAAAATAAAAATCTGAACTTGATTTAAACTTAAAATTTTCTCTTTCTGGTGGAAATAAAAATGCAGTGCTCTCTCTCCCCTCCTTAAGACTCTACCTCTCCTCCCCCAGCATGCCACTCTTGGGTCCTGACCCTTGCAGGATTAAAGATGGGAGGAGATGGAAAGTGGAAGAAGGAAAGTTCTTACTTGACTGGTAAGTCTGTAAGACAGCTCCATCATCTTGACGTCTTAGGAACTGCCAAATGTTTAGAGGCAATTCTTCTTTCAAGAGTGATTCTTAGAGGGAATATTTGACTACTCTTCCTTTCACAAGGACAATGCATTTCTATTCCCCTTGAAAAATGCTCCTCCCTTGGCTCATGGTTTTCTGGAGACCCACTTCATCCAGGTTATTTGTCCACATCTTATTGCCTTTTCAGATGGACAATTGAAAAGGTTTAAAACTGGTTCCAGATTGACTCTGTCTTCCATGTGGAAACTCTTGCATTTTTCTGCCTAAATTTTACCAAAATTTCTGGAGATGGACTCCAATCCCAGTACAGAAACACCTCTCTTTTGTTTTGCAAAAGCAGCATGTTAGATTTTCTTGTGTCCTCTGCCTGATTAAATGCTGGGGACTTTTATTAAGCTCCATGGTTGATGCCTTTGAAAATATTATTACTATACTTGAGGTGAAGATGGGGCTACCTCCACTCTTCTCTCTTGGTGAAAGGTGTTTTGGGGACTAATTAGTAGAAGTTTTAAAACAATTCCTCTTCAAAAATCCCCTCTAATTTCCACAGACCAAGTTTTGTCCCCTTGAGGTGGGTGCAGGGTTGTGAGAATAATGAAACTTCATTCAGGTATGCATGTCTGGAACCTTCTTTGGAATACAGCATTGCATTTATTAATTCTTGGTTCTTTGGTTGAAATTTCCAATTTAAATATTGTGATTCACCTACTGTTTAATCCACACTCACACTCATTTCACCTCTCGAAATCCTTTGTAGTATGCTGTTGCATCTGTATAAGGCCCCACTGATTCATTTACTTTTCAACATCTCTGTAATCTACTGAATTTTCTACCAACAGAAATGATCAGGCACTACAATGATTTTGTCCTTGCTGGGTTCTTCTGTTTGAAGAGTGTCCTTGTAGATTAATTGAACTAGCATTGTTAATATCATCATTGACAAGCAACATGATGATAACTGTCAAAAATGCAATTCGGGTTTTTTTTCTTTAAAATTGAGTGGCATGAACAATTCTTCTTCACTATTTAGAAATCTGTTCTACAAATTCCAACACTTTTGATAGTAACTTTAAGAACAATTGAAGATTAAGGAAGTAGCTTTTACTTCTTAAATTAGTTGCTAATTATCAATACTGCGTGGTAAAGAGCCTTGAACAACAAATAGGTAACACGGCAAGCAAGAAACGGCCATAATAATAAACCAGAGTTCTCATTTCCTAAAATATCACACTCAGAATCTAGAGTCAGACATAACTAAAACCACATAATCAATTAAACTTTTGATCACCCCTAATCATCTAGACAGAATGATCTGCCAGAAAAAATATATCTTCTAATTATGATGGGTTGGTGATGTAGAGAAAGATGAATGATTCAAGGTATAAACAATCTCTGATTGAATACACATACACAATTTTAACTAGAGAGGAATACTTAAATAATCTCTAGAAACTTCAGTCCTACAGTTCTATGCATCACTACACAACAGCAAGCTAGCCGCTGAAGAAAAAAACATTGAAAAACTCCATTGTATAGATCATAAATTTGGAGGAAATAAATGAGGTGACAAAGCAAGGTTGCCTGCCATGTCTCTTTTACAAGTTGGAAGCATTGCATTTAGGGAACATGTTATGTCTGTTGGACAACCTTCATGCCATTTTTAATATGGAGGTCAATTGCAGGAAGCATTGACGGTATTTTCCTGAGGGTTTAATTCACAGAGAGTGTCCTAAGCATTAGCAAAAGCAAAGCCCAGGGCGTGATAAGAGCAAATAAAATGAGATTGCCATTTAATAAAACAGACTTGTAATTGAGTACAAGAATTTCAAGTGATAGAACTAAAACTGCTTTCTGAGAGCTATCACATACCTGATAATGTTTTCCCTGAGCACTGCAAATAAAAAGGTTTCTTTAATATAGTGCTATTCCATTTATGTTTTACGCAGACTTAGATCAATCACATTAATAATCAACATCATTTGGAAAGAAAAGATGTTTGCTAAGCGAGCCTTAATTTATTGATTTATTCTTATGTAGGGCCTTAGCTGCCTGTGAAAAAGACTGCCCAGTTTTGTTTTGCCTGCCACAAAGCAGGCATTTTAGAAGCAGCGATGTAAAAATTAGTTGGGATTATTTGGCTTCAAGTGACAGAATATTCAACCATAATTGGCTTAAGCGGAAAGAGAGTTTATTGGCTTATAGGTTTGGGAAGTCCAGAATGTGATATGGCTTCGGGCAAGCCTGCACCTGGAGATCAAATGAAATCATCTGGACCTGATCTCTCTTCCAGCTGTCGCCTTTTCTTTTCTCACTATTGGCTTTATTCATAGATATTCTCTCCTCTCTTATGTCAAGATGGCCTCTAGGAATTACATGTTTATATGCTCACAATTCTAGTCCAGTTCCAAAGCTTTGATATTTTGATCTGTTGGTTCTGATTGAGACTAATGTCCAATCTTGAACCAGGCTTGGTGGCCAGAGAAATACAGAAGCCAACAGCAGTGACAGAGTTACATGGGCTACAGGTACCAACAGTTTGGTCAAGAAGGATCTCTAAAGAGAAATTGTGGAGTGAGTATAGCAGATGAGGAGAGTGTGCAGAGTTGCAAGTACAGCGAGTATCCACTATAGATTTTTCCCGCTGGTCACTTCTAGAAGAGATTAGTGAAGCAAAAGGAGAGTGTCTTGTGGTGACATGTAAAGGCCACTAAAATTGCTTTCCCCAGAAATGGTTCCTTTAAAGATTCTGTCTTGTAAGGAATATGTCTGTGGCACCTGAACACCCAAATAAGTGGACAACCCTTCTTTCTAGCCCAAATTCAGATAAATGTTTAGCTAACACTCACTCAAAGACAATCTCACTGTTGGACGGTGTCTTCTTAAGTCTTGCTCTACCTCCGATTAAAAACAATAAAACTTAACTTGCAATTTTTAAGGTGTTTTCCTATTTATCATGTCATTTGAAATACCCCCAAGAGTTTTATATTTCATTAGCTAAACTAAATTTGCTTTGCATAAAAGTGATATATAGAGAGCCAAAGAGAATGATCTCTACAGCGTTTTAGTTTAAAATTTATTCTGTCTAAGCAGCCAGAACTCTACATTTTTATTTTTCAGATACAGTTTTATTAAACCTGATTCACCTTATCCTAAACTTATATTTTTTATATCCAAATCAGAGCTTTATATTTATCTCTATTAACCATTCTGTTTTTGTAATATTTAACTTATTTTTCCAACATATTGAGATAGTTTGTGGTCTAATTTCTCATGTAATAAACTCATTATAATCTCTACATTCTCCTCTCCTTATTTCTCTTCCCATCCCATCTTCCATGGCTTGGGGTTAAAGAGAAGCTTCAATGGTTTCTTCATCCTATGCCATAGTCTTCTCTACTCTGTTGGTTTCCACAATGCCGGACTTGAGTGGCATGTACCCCAGCAATTTTGGAGCCAAGATTTATGATCCAGTTCTAAGTTGAAGATGGTGAGTGCAAACTGGGAAAGAACATAGGAAAAAGGCCTGTAAATATTTAACATCTGGGTACAGTGTGACAGAGGAAGGGAAACAAAGATATTAAGTTTGGATAAGAAGGGTAGAAGATTAAGGGTCATCTATATGTTGCGCTTGGCCTGGGTATTCTCTTAGTCTACTACCAGAGATAGTAAAAAAAAAAACAAAGTGATAAATTCCTTGTTTAATCCTTGACTACTGCAATTTGAGGCTACTGCTACTTTTCCTCAGAAATCAATTTCCCTGGGGTTACCAGTGTCCTAAAATTACCAAATACAAGGACTGTTCTTCCATTACTTGCTATCTCTGTATTGTTTTGTACTCTTGACTTCTCTTGCCACATAATTCTACTCACTGTTGTCTTTGGTGAGATCATTCATCTTAAAGACGCTTCTTCTACTTTGGTAGTCTTTGGTTTCAGTCTTTAGTCATCCAGGCCAGAAACTGATAGACTAAACTTAGACCTCATGTATATTCCTTTCCCAAAGCATTTAATTTAACTTTTAAACAACTTTATTGAGAAATAATCTGCATGTTATACAATTCACCCATTTAAAGTATACAATGCTATGGGTTTTAGTATATTAACAGAGCTGTGCAAGTATCATCACTATCAGTTTTAGAACATTTAATCATCCCAACAAGAAATCCCATATTCATCAATAGTCACTTTCCATTTCCCCTAGCTCTTCACCCCTGCATCCCCAGCCCTAGGTAACCACTAATCTACTCTCGGTCTCTATCGATCTACCTATTCTGGATGTTTCGTATGATGCAGTCATACATTATGTGGTCTTTTGTGACTGACTTCTTTCACTTGGCATAATGATTTCAAGATTCATCCATCCTGTAGTGTGTGTCAATATTTCATTCATTTTAGTTGTCAAATACCATTTCCTTGTAGAGATAAACTACATTTTATTTATTTGTTTAATAGCTGATAGACTGGTTTGTTTCCACTTTTTGGCTATTCTGAATCTTGCTATGAGCATTCATGTACAATGTTTTGTGTGAATGTATTGCTTTTTCCTTCTCTTTAGCATATATCTAGGAGTGAAATTGCTGTGTCATATGGTAACTCTCCGTTTAACTTTTTGCGGAACTGCCAAATTGTTTTCCAAGATGGCTGAACCAGTTTACACTCCCATCAACATGCAAAAGATTACAATTTCTCCATATCCTCACCAACACTTTTGTTTTTTACCTGTTGCTATTGTTGTTATTATAATTATTATCATTGCCTTCCTAGTGAATATGAAGTGATATCTCATTGTGGTTTTGATTTGCATATACCTAATGATTAATGATGTTAAGCATCTTTTCCAGTATTTATTGGCTATTTGTATATTTTCTTTGAAGAAATGTCTATTGAAATCCTTTGCTGGTTTTTAAATTAGGTTATTTGTTTTTTAGTTATTTACGTGTGAAAATTCTTTTCCTTTTTTAAACGTCTTTATTGGCGTATAATTGCTTTACAATGCTGTGTTAGTTTCTGCTGTATAACAAAGTGAATCAGCTATAAGTATACATATACCCCCATATCCCTTCCCTCTTACATCTCCCTCCCTCACTCCCTATCCCACACCTCTAGGTGGTCACAAAACACTGAGCTGATCTCCCTGTGCAATGCAGCTGCTTCCCACTAGCTATCTCTTTTACATTTGGTAGTGTATATATGTCAATGCCATGCTCTCACTTCATCCCAGCTTACCCTTCCCCTCCCGTGTCCTCAAGTCCCTTCTCTACGTTTGCATCTTTATTCCTGTCCTGCCTCTGGGTTCTTCAGAACCATTTTCTTTTTTAGATTCCATATATATATGTTAGCATATGGTATTTTTCTCTTTCTGACTTACGTCACTCTGTATGACAGACTCTAGGTCCATCCACCTCACTACAAATAACTCAATTTCATTTCTTTTTATGGCTGAGTAATATTCAATTGTATATATGTGCCACATCTTCTTTATCCATCAATCTGTCGATGGACACTTAAGTTGATTCCATGTCCTGGCTATTGTAAATAGTGCTGCATTGAACATTGTGGTACATGACTATTTTTGAATTATGGTTTTCTCAGAGTATACGCCCAGTAGTGGTACTGCTGGGTCGTATGGTAGTTCTATTTGTAGTTTTTTAAGGAACCTCCATACAGTTCTCCATAGGGGCTGTATCAATTTACATTCCCACCAACAGCAACAGGGTACCCTTTTCTCCACACCCTCTCCAGCATTTATAGTTTGTAGATGTTTTGATGATGGCCATTCTGACTGGTGTGAGGTGATACCTCATTGTAGTTTTGCTTTGCAGTTCTCTAATGATTAGTGACGTTGAGCATCCTTTCATGTGTTTGTTGGCAATATGTATATCTTCTTTAGAGAAATGTCTATTTAGGTCATCTGCCCATTTTTGGATTGGGTTGTTTGCTTTTTTGATATTGAGCTGCATGAGCTGCTTGTATATTTTGGAGAATATCCTTTGTCAGTTGCTTTGTTTGCAAATATTTTCTCCCATTTTGAGGGGTGTCTTTTCATCTTGTTTATGGTTCCCTTTGCATGCAAAAGCTTTTAAGTTTCATTAGGTCCCATTTGTTTGTTTTTGTTTCCATTTCTCTAGGAGGTGGGTCAAAAAGGATCTTGCTGTGATTTATGTCATAGACTGTTCTGCCTATGTTTTCCTCTAAGAGTTTTACAGTGTCTGGCCTTAAATTTAGGTCTTTAATCCATTTTGAGTTTATTTTTGTGTACAGTATTTGGGAGTGTTCTGATTTCATTCTCTAGCATGTAGCTGTCCTGTTTTCCCAGCACCACTTATTGAAGAGGCTGTCTTTTCTCCATTGTATATTCTTGCCTCCTTTATCAAAGATAAGGTGACCATATGTGTGCAGGTTTATCTCTGGGCTTTCTATCCTGTTCCATTGATCTATATTTCTGTTTTTGTGGCAGTACCATACTGTCTTGATTACTGTAGCTTTGTTGTATAGTCTGAATTCAGGAAGCCTGATTCCTCCAGCTCCGTTTTTCTTTCTCAATATTGCTTTGGCTATTTGGGATCTCTTGTGTTTCCCTACAAATTGTGAAATTTTTTGGTTCTAGTTCTGTGAAAAATGCCATTGGTAGTTTGATAGGGATTGCACTGAATCTGTAGATTGCTTTGGGTAGTATAGTCATTTTCACAATGTTGATTCTTCCAATCCAAGAACACGGTTTATCTCTCCATTTATTTGTATCATCTTTAATTTCTTTCATCAGTGTCTTATAATTTTCTGCATACAGGTCTTTTGTCTCCTTAGGTAAGTTTATTCCTAGGTATTTTATTTTTTTTGTTGCAATGATAAATGGGACTGTTTCCTTAATTTCTCTTTCAGGTTTTTCTTCATTAGTGTATAGGAATGCCAGAGATTTCTTTGCATTAATTTTGTATCCTGCTAATTTACCAAATTTATTGATTCGCTCTAGTAGTTTTCTGATAGCATCTTTAGGATTCTCTATGTATAGTATCATGTCATCTTCAAACAGTGACACTTTTACTTCTTTTCCACTTTGGATTCCTTTTATTTCTTTTTCTCCTCTGATTTCTGTGGCTAAAACTTTCAAAACTATGTTGAATAATAGTGGTGAGATTGGGCAACCTTGTCTTGTACCTGATCTTAGTGGAAATGGTTTCAGCTTTTCACCATTGAGAACGATGTTGGCTGTGGGTTTGTGATATGTGACCTTTATTATGTTGAGGTAAGTTCCCTCTATGCCTACTTTCTTGGAAAGTTTTTTATCATGAATTGGTGTTGAATTTTGTCAAAAGATTTTTCTGCATCTATTGAGATTATCATATGGTTTTTATCCTTCGATTTGTTAATATGGTGTATCACATTGGTTGATTTGTGTATATTGAAGAATCCTTGCATTCCTGGGATAAATCCCACTTGATCATGGTGTATGATTCTTTTAATGTGCTGTTGGATTCTGTTTGCTAGTATTTTGTTGAGGATTTTTGCATCTATGTTCATCAGTGACATTGGCCTGTAGTTTTCTTTTTCTGTGGCATCTTTGTCTGGTTTTGGTTTCAAGGTGATGGTGGCCTTGTGGAATGAGTTTGGGAGTGTTCCTCCCTCTGCTGTTTTTTGGAAGAGTTTGAGAAGGATAGATGTTAGCTCTTCTCTAGATCTTTGATAGAATGCAACTGTGAAGCCATCTGGTCCTGGGCTTTTGTTTGTTGGAAGATTTTTAATCACAGTTTCAATTTCAGTGCTCGTGATTGGTCTGTTCATATTTTCTATTTCTTCCTGGCTCAGTCTTGGAAGGTTGTGCTTTTCTAAGAATTTGTCTATTTCTTCCAGGTTGTCCATTTTATTGGTATATAGTTGCTTGTGGTAATCTCTCATGAACCTTTGTATTTCTGCAGTGTCAGTTTTTAGTTCTCCTTTTTCATTTCTAATTTGTTGATTTGAGTCTTTTCCCCCTTTTTCTTGATGAGTCTGGTTAATGGTTTATCAATTTTGTTTATCTTCTCTAACAACCATCTTTTAGTTTTATTGATCTTTGCTATTGTGTCCTTCATTTCTTTTTCATTTATTTCTGATCTGATTTTTATGATTTCTGCTAACTTTGGGGATTTTTTTGTTCTTCTTTCTGTAATTGCTTTAGGTGTAAGGTTAGGTTTTTTATTTGAGATTTTTCTTGTTTGTTGAGGTAGTATTGTATTGCTATTAACTTCCCTCTTAGAATTGCTTTTGCTGCATCCCATAGGGTTTGGGTCTTTTTGTTTTCATTGTCATTTGTTTCTAGGTATTTTCTCATTTCCTCTGATTTCTTCAGTGATCCTTGGTTATTTAGTAGCATATTGTTTAGCCTCCATGTGTTTGTATGTTTTACAGTTTTTTTCCTTTAATTGATATCTAGTCTTATAGCCCTGTGGTCTGAAAAGATACTTGATACGATTTCAATTTTCTTAAATTTACCAAGGCTTGACTTGTGACTAAGATATATCTGTCCTGGAGAATGTTCCATGAGCACTTGAGAAGAACGTGTATTCTGTTGTTTTTGTATGGAATGTCCTATAAATATCAATTAAGTCCAACTTGTTTAATGTATCATTTAAAGCTTGTGTTTCCTTATTTATTTTCATTATTCATGATCTGTCCGTTGGTGAAAGTGGGGTGTTAACGTCCCCTACTATGATTGTGTTACTGTCAATTTCCCCTTTTATGGCTGTTAGTATTTGCCTTAGGCACTGAGGTGCTCCTATGTTGGGTGCATAAATATTTATAATTGTTTTATCTTCTTCTTGGATTGACCCCTTGATCATTATATCATGTCCTTCCTTGTCTCTTGTGATAGTCTTTATTTTAAAGTCTATTTTGTCTGATATGAGAATTGCTACTCCAGCTTTCTTTTCATTTCCATTTGCATAGAATATCTTTTTCTATCCCCTCACTTTCAGTCCCTATGTGTCCCTAGGTCTGAAGTGGGTCTCTTGTACACAGCATATATACGGGTCTTGTTTTTGTATCCATTCAGCCGGTCTATGTCTTTTGGTTGGAGCATTTAATCAATTTACGTTTAAGGTAATTATCAATATGTATGTTCCTATTACCATTTTCTTAGTTGTTTTGGGTTTGTTTTTGTAGATCTTTTCCTTCTCTTGTGTTTTCTGCCTGGAGAAGTTCCTTTAGCATTTGTTTTAAAGCTGGTTTTGTGGTGCTGAGTTCTCTTAACTTTTGCTTGTCTGTAAAGGTTTTAATTTCTCCATTGAATCTGAATGAGATCATTGCTGGGTAGAGTAGTCTTGGTTGTAGGTTTTTCCCTTTCATCACTTTAAATATGTCCTGCCACTCGCTTCTGGCTTGTAGAGTTTCTGCTGAAATATCAGCTGTTAACCTTATAGGGGTTCCCTTGTATGTTATTTGTTGCTTTTCCCTTGCTGCTTTTAATATTTTTTCTTTGAACTTAACTTTTGTTAGTTTGATTAATATGTGTCTTGGTGTGTTTTTCCTAAGGGTTATCCTGTATGGGACTCTCTGTGCTTCCTGGGGTTGGGTGATTCTTTCCTTTCCCATATTAAGGAAGTTTTCAACTATAATGTCTTCATATATTTTCTCAGTCCCTTTCTTTTTCTCTTCTTCTTCTGGGACCCCTATAATTTGAATATTGGTTCATTTAATGTTGTCCCAGAGGTCTCTGATACTTTCCTCAATTCTTTTTCTTTATTCTGCTCTGCAGTAGTTATTTCCACTATTTTATATTCCAGGTCTCTTATCTGTTCTTCTGCCTCAGTTATTCTGCTATTGATTGCTTCTAGAGAATTTTTAATTTCATTTATTGTGTTGTTCATCACTGTTTGTTTGCTCTTTAGTTCTTGTAGATCCTTGTTAAACATTTCTTATATTTTCTCCATTCCATTTTCAAGATTTTGCATCATCTTTACTCTCATTACTCTGAATTCTTTTTCAGGTAGACTGCTTATTTCCTCTTCATTTGTTTGGTCAGGTGGGTTTTTATTTTGCTCCTTCATGTGCTGCATATTCCTCTGTCTTGTCATTTTGCTTAACTTACTATGTTTGTGGTCTCGTTTTTGCAGGCTGCAGCTTCATAGTTCCCGTTGTTTTTGGTGTCTGCTCACAGTGGGTAAGGTTGGTTCAGTGGGTTGTGTAGGCTTCCTGGTGGAGGGGACAGGTGCCTGTGTTCTGGTGGATGAGGCTGGATCTTGTCTTTCTGGTGGGCAGAACCACGTCCAGTGGTGTGTTTTGGGGCGTCTGTGAACTTATTTGATTTTAGGCAGCCTCTCTGCTAATGGATGGGGTTGTATTCCTGTCTTGCTAGTTTCTTGGCATGGGGTGTCCAGTACTGGAGTTTGCTGGTCATTGTGTGGAGCTGGGTCGTAGTGCTGAGATGGAGATCTCTGGGAGAGCTCTCGCTGATTGATATTATTTGGGGCCAGGAGGTCTCTGGTGGTCTGATGTCCTGAACTTGGCTCTTCCACCTCAGAGGCTCAGGCCTGACACCCGGCTGGAGCACCAAGTCCCTGTCAGCCACACAGCTCAGAAGAAAAGGGAGGAAAAAAAAGAAAGAAAAATAAAATAAAATAAAATAAAATAAATAAAGTTATTAAAATAAAAAATAAAAAAATTAATTAAAAAAAGAAGAGAGCAACCAAAGCAATAAATAAATCCACTAATGATAACAAGCTCTAAAACTATACTAAAATAAACATAAAAATCAGAAACTAGTCTGTTGCAGACAGCAAACCCCAAGTCTATAAGTTGCTCCCAAAGTCCACCACCTCAATTTTAGTATGATTCATTGTCTATTCAGGTATTCCACAGATGCAGCGTACATTAAGTTGATTGTGGAGATTTAATCCACTGCTCCTGATGCTGCACGGAGAAGTTTCCCTTTCTCTTCTTTGTTCACACAGCTCCTGGGGTTCAGCTTTGCATTTGGCCCCGCCTCTGCATGTAGGTCACTCTCTGACATCTGTTCTTTGCCCAGACAGGACGGGGTTAAATGGGGATTAGGGGGGTCTGGTTGATTAGGGGGGGTCTGGCTCACTCAGGCCGGGAGGAGGGAAGGGTACGGAATGTGGTGCGAGCCTGCAGTGGCAGAGGCCAACGTGACATTGAAACAGCCTGAGGCATGCCGTGTGTTCTGGGGAAGTTGTCTCTGGATCACGGGACCCTGGCAGTGATGGGCTGCACAGGCTCCCAGGAGGGGAGGTGTGGATAGTGACCTGTGCTTGCACACAGGATTCTTGGTGGCTGCAGCAGTGGCCTTAGCATTTCATGCCCATCTCTGGTGTCTGCGCTGATAGCCACAGCTCACGCCCGTCTCTGCAGCTCGTTTCGGTGGCGTTCTGAATCTCCTCTCCTGGCGCACCCGGAAACAATGGTCTCTTGCCTCTTAGGCAGGTCCAGAGTTTTTCCCGGACTCCCTCCCGGCTAGCTGTGGTGCACTATCCCCCTTCAGGCTGTCTTCACGCAGCCAGCCCCAGTCCCCTTCCTGGGATCTGACCTCGGAAACCCGAGCCTCATCTCCCAGCCCCTACCCGCCCCAGCAGGTGAGCAGAGAAGCCTCTCAGGCTAGTGAGTGCTGGTCGGCACCTATCCTCTGTGCAGGAATCTCTTTGCTTTGCCCTCTGCACCTCTGTTGCTTCACTCTCCTCCATGGCTCTGAAGCTTCCCCCCACCCACCCACCGTTTCCACCAGTGAAGGGGCTTCCTGGTGTGTGGAAACTTCTCCTTCACAGCTCCCTCCCAGAGGTGCAGGTCCCATCCCTATTCTTTTGTCTGTTTTTTCTTTTTTCTTTTGCTCTACCCAGGTACGTGGAGAGTTTCTTGCCTTTTGGGAAGTCTGATGTCTTCTGCCAATGTTCAGTAGGTGTTCTGTAGGAGTTGTTCCACATGTAGATGTATTTTTGATGTATTTGTGGGGTGGAAGGTGATCTCCACATCTTTCTCCTCCGCCATCTTGAAGGTCCTCTGTAAAAATTCTTTACTTATGCTAGATACAAATTCCTTATTAGATCTATGACTTTCAAATATTTTCCCCCATTCTGTGGATTGTGTTTTCATTTTCTTGATGGTAGTCTTTGAAGGACAAAGGTTTTTTGACTTTGATAAATTTGAATTTATTTGTATTCCTTTGTCACGTGTTTTTTTGTGTCATATCTAAGAAATTATTGCCTAACTCAAGGTAATGAAGGTTTACTTCTATGATTTTTTCTAAGAGTTTTATAATTTTAGTTCTTAAATTTAGGTTTATAATCCATTTTGACTTAATTCTTCTATGTGGTGTAAGGAAGGGGTCCAACCTCATTCTTTTGTATGTGGATATCCAATAGACCCCAACATCATTTGTTGAAAAGACCAGTGAATTTCCTTGGCACCCTTATCTTGTTTTTAAATATTGTACATTATAAAATTTTAATGTCTCTTTTCTACTTTTGTTTCCATTCTGTTGCCTCTGCCTTAGTAGGACCTTATTAGTTCTCATTGGGATTACAGAATATATATAGTTTATTTGTGATTGTATGTATGAGTATGTAACTTCATATATATCACCATGTTTTGTGTGTGGTTCCTAAATTTTTTATTCATGAAACAGACAACTTTATTCCATAAAGATTTATCTGTTAATAAAGAAGACAATCTGAAAAACAATTCTTCAGTTGTTCACAAACTGTGAGACTGAATTCTTAGAAACCATCTTCTATATTTGTTCTTTAGGAAACAAGTAAATGATTAGGAGAGGACTGAATATCTGAAATGAGGAAAGTGATCTTATTAAAGGGAAAGAGAGAATCTGGGATATGGAAATGAAATTGTATGAAGCAATGAAGAGTGAGGATGTGGCAAACTTTGATTTTCTTGTATGTAATTTGTTTTCATTTTAAAGCATTAGATAGTCTTTTAAGTAAGAGGCAGTTGACCCTTGAATAACATGGGGTGGGATGGGGGGCAGTAGGGGTGCCAATCCTCCCTGCAGTCAAAACTTCCCACATAACTTTAAAGTCAGTCCTCCTGCCCTCTGTATTCCCAATTCCACATTTGTGGATTCGACCAACCAGGGACTGTGCAGTATTGCAGTACATATTTGTTGAAAAATTCTGTTTCTAAGTTGACCCATGCAGTTCAAAACCGTGTTGTTCAAGGTTCAACTGTAAATGAATCTGTTAATATTTCAGAAGGTTCTATTTGGGAATTTTTAAGATATAGTCTTGTTGGAGGACTCAGAAATGAATAGATTTTGATCCCAGTTTTGCTAAAAATGTATTTCTTTTTCTAGCCAAAAATATAGTTAACGCGAATAGACCTTCTTTATCATAGTCTATGTATCATTTGTATAAATACCATAATAACATTTATAGAATGTCTACACTGTGCTAAGCATACTACTTTTTTTTTTTAGCTTAATACTCACAATCTTACCAGGTAGTTACAGGTGGATATCACAGAGGAGCTAAATGATAGTAGAAAGGTTAAGTAAATATTTGAACTGAGATTTCACCCAAGGCTTGTCTTGCACCAAAGCCCACACTTTTCCTAGCCTAGGCATACATCAAAATATTGACCATATACTTGTTCTACTATTATGTGTCAGGATCAATGCAAAAAATGCACTGTTTATAAAAAAGAGGCGATGTGGGCTGGGGTAATCAGGACAGGTTCAGAAAAAGGTAACTGTGGAGTCGACCCTTAGGAGGAGGATGGAAGAGAAAAGATGAAAAGAAAGGATGAAAGAGAGATGGTGAAGGTGTTCTACCATAAAGAATAGCATGGCATAAGAAAACAGTCTCTTAAAACATTTGGTCTGAGCTTTATAAAAAATTTCTTTTTTGATTCATCTCTTTGGGACAAATGTTCTTGCCTGATTTAATAGAAATGGTATTTTCTCTGCAGATACCTTTGAGCAATACTCTGAGATGCAGAGATATTTCTTGTTGGAAACAGCTCTGCCAGCATGCTTGAATAAGCAGAATTATTCCTCTAAGCTATCTGAAATGGAGCTGAGACACCAATAAGCAAATAACAACGCACAAGAATGGAAAAGGCAAACACTTATCCCATCCAACTAATTAATCTGATTAATTAAAGCATGAATTAGAACTATTTACTTGTGCTTGTTATAAAAGAGAAGATATTAAATCAGCTCTTTACCCTTGGAGACACACTGTGATTGTTGGCATTCATTCTGTTTTTAACCTCATTGCTTTCTTCTTTAAAAGCAATGGCTTACTATGTTTTCTCATGTTTCCTACTAGTTGAAGCAAGGCTAGTGCATAGCCAAAGAGGTTTTGTTCATGTCACTGATGACGAAACTCAAACAAAAGCAGAGTTTTAATATTGAAATTAATCATGAAATTTGCTATTAGACAACCTTATATGCATGCATGTAAGACAGCTATCCAAATGACAGCAGCAACATGAGGGTCATCCTATACTTTTTTGAGGACTTTTTTCTGGGGATTTTGGTTTCCATTTGGGTTTTATCTAATCAACTTTCCCCTTAAAAATTTCATAAGCATGAGGTTTATTTTCAATTTCCTATCTGTTTGCTATGAGTTTCAGTGGAGATAAATCATTTTTATCGAATCAGCTCTAAAGAAGGATGCTTCGGGATCCCTTGAAATACATAAGAAGCTTAAGATTCTAGTCAAAATTGCTCATAAAATAGACTTTTGTTCAAGGTCTGATCCTGGCTTAGTTCTGGCTTTGACCTTGCAATGCCTATCTGGAATGGACTTACTGAATTTATGAGTGGGCCTTAACATGATCCTCTGTGTTCATAAGTGAGTCTCCAGCCTGTTCAAAGGACTAGAAAGTGTTAATAGTTTCATAGATGAAGAAATGAAAGAAATAGAGTATAGAAGTAACTTAAAATTGAAATCAGCTTAAAATGAAATTTAACTTGTAAAAAATTGATTATGACATTGAGTGCTATAAAATTGAAAATTTTTGACTGAAAAGAAATTCTTAGTAAGAAAACAAATATGCAGAGTAGTAGTTTAAATATAACATCAGGTTATGCTTAAATAAACATCAAGTTTATCGAAAATTCAGACTGGATGGAAGGCAAGAGAGAAAAGTGCTTTAACTGGTAATTTAAAATATAGGTTATAGAAGCTGTTTGAATTTAGAAGCTATTTGACCAAGTGATAAATTCATAGAGCATATGCTCTAACAGGCTGGGCAAAAAAACCAAAATAGGTTTTGGTGGAAAGTTGTATAAATACACTGGTAAATATATTTTGTTGTTTTTTCACCTGAGAAATCTTTCTTGATCTCCTTCTTGCTTCCAACCTGGGAAGATTTATTAGCTATGTCATCTGTTATGCTTGCCTGTATTATGAAATGTATCCCACTCTGTGCTAATTCTGGTTTCATTTTTCTCTCATCTATTAGAAGGTGAGCTACTTGAGGCAGAGATTTTGCCTTGTTCATCTTTGTGTCCCTAGCACCTAACATGGGGCCTGCTAATAAATGTTTGTCCAATTGAATGGGTCTACACAATGGTCTGGATATGCTCAGACATTTGTTATTACCTTTATTTAAAGAGACAGGGTAGGTCTGAATTTTTTGTCCTATCTTTTTAAGTCCACATGAATAACATACCTAGAGGTGCAAACGAGGTGGAGGAGAGCCCAGGGAGCTATTTCTAGAAAGAAAGCATTTCTCTGATCCTTTGCTTCTGCCCACAGTGTTAATAACACTTTGTTCAGCACCCACACTGTCAATTTCATTCCAGCTGGGACTCTTCTGATTAGCAGTCTGCCTTTGTGTTCCCAGAGACAGACTAAGGGGAGGGACCGAAATGACACAATTAAATAAATATGATATTACTGTGTGACAGCACCTTATGTCAGTGCCAAGGGAGAAAAACAAAGAAGCTCAGAGGTTCTCTTGGGATTGTTATCCAGCACTGCCTACTGATAATTTCAAAGTAATTTTGTAGCAGTTTGTTGTTTCAGAAATAATTTCCCAACTTCATTTGATTGGTCTTTATATATAACAACCATGTGAATTTGGGTGATAGAGCTATAATACTGTATCTAAGACAAGGGAGAAGGAAGTGATGAATCTACTTTAGATGGTTGGCCAGGTCTGCACAGAACCTGAGCTTTACAAGATTAGTAGATTACCAGGCAGATGATGGAAAACAAAGAAAGTTCTCAGTGGAGGTAACAGTGTGCAGGAGGGAACAGAGACATGAAAATGTATATTGTTATTGGGAATATCCAGTAATATAGAAGCTAATGGTACATGGCAGAGAAGAGGAGGAGGTAAGCCTGCAGAGGTAAGGCAGGCATAAATCACATCATAAAAAGATCTTGGTTGGGCTTCCCTGGTGGCACAGTGGTTGAGAGTCTGCCTGCCGATGCAGGGGACACAGGTTCGTGCCCTGGTCCGGGAAGATCCCACATGCCGTGGAGCGGCTGGGCCCGTGAGCCATGGCTGCTGAGCCTGTGTGTCCGGAGCCTGTGCTCCGCAACGGGAGAGGCCACAACAGTGAGAGGCCCGCGAAACACCCTGCCCCCCACAAAAAAATGATCTTGCTTGCCATCCTTAGGGGCTGGAACTTCATCCCTGGATAGTAGTGAGCCACTGAACATTTTCTAGCAAGGGACAGTTATGATTAGTTCTGTGCTTAGTAAAAATTATTGAGAAACACAATTGCTTATGATTAGAACAGAGGCATGCAGTATTTTTCTGCTTCAAAATAATGCTGTTCACACTTGAGATCCAATCCCATAATTCTATTACCAGCATGCTAACTGTAAATCTAACTTTCTTCCCTCTTAAGAAAGGCTCTCTGAGGGCCTCCCTGGTGGCGCAAGTGGTTGAGAGTCCGCCTGCCGATGCAGGGGATACGGGTTCGTGCCCCGGTCTGGGAGGATCCCATATGCCGCGGAGCGGCTGGGCCCGTGAGCCATGGCCGCTGAGCCTGCGTGTCCGGAGCCTGCGCGTCCGGAGCCTGTGCTCCGCAACGGGGGAGGCCACAACAGTGAGAGGCCCGCATACCGCAAAAAAAAAAAAAAAAAAAAAAAAAGAAAGGCTCTCTGAATGAAAGTTAATGGGACTCATACTATTATGGGGACAATCTCAGATTCACATTAAATTATATAAAAAAGTAACCATTTGCAACTTTTAGCCCATTATCATTATTAACAAATTAACCATAATTCTCTTTACAGTTAAAATACTGTGTCTGAGGAAAGCAAAAGAGCAATCAGAGTGCTAGATGGAGAACCAGGAGAGAAACCTGGAATTATTGGCACATGGCAGAAAACCTGAGCTTTGTTGGTGTAACCACAACTGCCATTAAATTTGTCCCGACAGCAAATCTCCCACTCTTATATTTTAAGCCTTCTCTGCTGGTACTGTGTTCTAAACTTATAAGACTGGATGACTTCTAGCTAACAAGTGTTAAAAATACAGACTGTAGTCTGTGGATAATTTTTTAATGTGTGGGTAAAACATTTTTCTCCTTCAAAAAATTCAATTGAAGAAAGCCTTTTATGCTATTTCCAAGCACATACACAAATTTGAGAGATGTGAGATAAATTATCTGAAGTTATTCTGATTTGTGTTTTTCTTTCTTTTGGAATCTATGGGTAAAAACTATTATGTTAGGTTCCACATCATTCGTTTATTCCAATAGAACTTTAGAAGTGAGGATGGAGGATTCGAGTAGTAGTCTCCTCCAGAGATCTTTTTATCCCTTCAGGGCAAGTGAGCTAGATTGGTCCCTGCTTTTATAGCTAGAGGAGCTTGATAGGCCAATGTTTCTGATTGTATGTTCTATAGAATACTATCCCTAGAGATGGTCCAAGGAAAAATGGGTTTTGTAGTCCAATGTTATGGCAAATTCTTATTAAAATCTCTGTTAAAGAGTCATAATGGACATTACTGCTTTAAGTATCTTGAGAAATACTTTAGTAAAGAAATAATTTGTTTAATATTTTTAATCCAGTGTGATAGACTGCTAGTTTCCCCTCTCCCCCAAATATGTTCTTGCCTTTTGCCATAATAATAGAGTTTAACCTGGGAATGTGGCCACCCAACACCTTCCATTGAAATTAGACATGGCGATGCAATTGAGTTCTTGCCAGTGGATTGTAACTGAGGGGTATATGTACAACTTCTGCATTTGCTCATTCTCCACTTCCTCACTTCTTCCCATGGGCCAGAATGTGGACATGAGTGTCAACCAACCTCAACATGAGGATGAGGAAAATACCCTAGGAGAGAACAGAACAGCAGAATGGGTCCCTGATGACCTTAAAAAGTAGAGCCTGCTTTCATACTCTAGATTCTTATGGGAGAGACAATTTTCTGTCCTGTTTGAACCAGTGTATAACTTTGTTATACTATCTCAGCTTATACCTTATTATACTCAACATTACTTAAACTATTTTTGGCCCTAGAGACTACCTTCCCTTTTGTGGGGGAAATCTATTAGCATCTTGAAAAACTAAAATTCTAGGAAACACACTTCAGGCAACACTGGACCATGCCAACGGATTCTTTGATTCTGATTTCCTAGTCAATACCACATGCTTTGAGGCATGTCTTGCTCTATGATTTTCCTCACCATTCTCTATTTCCTGATTGGCACTACTCTAATTGATGACCCGAGACCAAATTCCATCTATCTAATGGCTCTTCAGAATCCTCCACTGGATCCTCTGGACCTGGCCAGGATACAAGGAATAAAAGAGTTTGTCAAGGATCACATGACAAGATTGAGGGGCCAGGCCTGCAAGAGATGAACATCACTCTTGCTTGCTTTGTTTTGGGTATAATCACATTGTGCTATAAACTGCCAGGGAACTGAGAATTGTAGCTTAGATGTGTGTTAAAGAAGAAAATGAAATGGTTTGGTGAACACAGAATTGTCTCTGCTACCCTAGAGTTTGAAAAATGTCAGAGACTCACTTCCTAAATTCAAATCTTCGTAATTGCATTCTCTTTTGGAAACACATAGAATGCTTCCACATGGAGCAGTGAAAAGAAATGAGACCACTTTTGCTATAATTCTCATGAGGAACTGCACATCCTTTCCATGGTGAAGGACTGTTTGGTTTAGTGGAAAGGAAACTGGTTGGGGGATGAGGTGGGTGAGAGGGCTTCTTGTTCTCTCTTGAAGTGATATCTTTGTTTAGTCATCTATCTTTTCTGAAATGTAAACCTGAGGTATAAGTTGGTTTCCTGATCTCGAAAACAAGAGAAGTGTTTAGATATTTGCCCTGGTAACAACGTCTTGTTATTTAAGAGCCAAAATGGGTTATAGAAACCAGCTATTCCTACATCAGTACAAAAATCCATTTGACAACATTTCTGACAGATGTTCAGATTCTGTGGAACTCAGAGAAATTCCTGTCTCCAAGAAGCTCTTTCCATTGTCCCATAGCTATTATTAAGTTCTCTATTATATTGACCAAAAGCATAATGGTAAAAGCAGGTAGAACTTAGAGATTTGAGTCCTTCCTCTTCACCTGAGTTACTTGTGAATCTATTGACAATTCCTCTGCATTATTCACCTTTCCATATCACCTGCCTTCTTCATAACTGTTTAAATACTATATATCATCACTAGACTCTCTAATCTGCAAGTGTTTGTTCCTCTTTTTGTCCACTCCTCTAATAAACCTGCCCACCATTCCTGGGGAACATAAAGAATCTGAGCATTTGATATCCTCTGACAGCTTTATCTTCCTCATGTATAGGTTCACCTTGTATCTCCACATTCAAATCTTTTACTTTTGGTTCACCATCCTCATCTGCTCCCTTTGTTCATGATAATGTGGATTCAATCTTTGCTATAAAAATGGTTTAATACGCTGTATCTGACAATTTTGCCCCTTCATGTTCATAGCCATATATGGAAACTTCTCCTCCTTGTTCAGTCCCTAGTCTCCTTTTATCTAAGAAGGAGAAGTGTTAAATGTCTCCAAATATGCAGACATTTTTCTCCCAGGTCTTCTACAGACCTCAGTGGGTGAAAAGGTAATAATCAAGATGAGAATTTCACACCACTCCTGGCAGTACAATGGGACCCTCTTGCGTACATGACCACAAAACATGGAGAAGGCTAGATGAAGTGTTTGCTCTGAAAGATCCTGGTTAAATCAATATATCCTGGTCATTTCTAGGGTTTTCTAGTTACTGATGATGGGTTAACTGCTAATCTTCCCACTGTTTGTCACAATTACTGATCTCAAGAAGTCAGAGTTTCCTATAGCCTTGACTATAACCAAAACCTTCCTTACCTAAAGATCCTCTTGACTTCTGCTCTACAGGCTGGCTTGGAAGTACTGATGACTCTAATAGGCTAAGAGGATTTTACTCCCCCAGGAAAAACTCTTCCCATTCATGTTTTTCCAGGTAACTGGTCCTGCTTAAGTAGTAAGATCAACTAACTGGTGAAACTCCTTTGAAGCCTGAGAACTTTCCTTTGAGATCATTTTCTTGAACACAGCCTGTGTCACTAACTGACCCTAGCTGGTTTGAAGAACAGTTATGACATTACACCCACGCAGTTGCTGAGCATACCTGACTGGCCTATTCAAGGGCCTCTATACCCCTTCCTCCAACACTGACCTTACACTGTTTATCTCGGATTTTGGTGGTGTTGCTTGACTCCTTCAAAGGACAATTTAAACTACTACTCTGATTTTAATACTCCTTTCTACTTTAGCATCTCAGTGACTGACTACATGTCTAAAACAATGTTTGTCTTCCCAGAGAACTCTGTTTCCAGTTAATTTTTAGAACAAAGAGATACACACTGTAGACAAATACAAGGAAAGCACATGCTGGCTGTCTCCTGGGCGTATGTGCATTATCCAATGATGCAGGATGCTGGAGGAACACTATGTGTTGCTTAGGTGGCAAAGTTGTTAATTCTGTAGCGTTTAATTTCTAGGTGTTCTTTCTATTCCTGACATCTCTTATCTTCTATGAGTCAGTGATTTGCCTGACTCAAGAAAGCACCTTCCCAGTGAACTACAATGTGATAGAGGTAACTTTAGAAGTAATTGGTACATCACACTGTGATGAGCATGGGTCAAGGGAAAAGATATGCAGTATATCTCTCATCTCCAGAAACTTACCAGAGAGTACTTATCCCCACTGTAAGGTGAACCTGGAAACACTCAGGAATTTCTCCAGACTTCATCTTCTGCCCATTCCATCCATAAAACAATTAGCATCTTTTAGGCCCCATCACTCTGAGTTGACTTTTCTTACTTGCGTGCTGGAATTTTCTTATTTGACTCTGGTCCCTGTAACTTGTTGCAGTGTAGTAAATTCAGTAAGGGAGAGGGCTGTTTCTAGTAATTAAAGCTTCTCTTGCCTGCCCTTCCCTAGTTCAGCCTTCATGCTTTATACAGATGAGTAGCAGGGCTCTCTGCCCAAGGAAGCCCACAGAATTCTAATCATCTCTGATCTCTCCACTCTGTCCCATCATCCATCCAAGTGAGTTCTTTCTAAAATTTGTTATTGGACTTAATTAATTGTAGTTCTCTACCTTGTGTTATTTGCCCCACTGAGAGGTGAATTTGTCAGAAAATAAAACTAAGAATTTATCAAATGCAGTTTTTAATAAAAATTTTACGCTGATAGTTACCATTATTAGTAGTAATAATAATAATAAGCTTGGGGGGAAAAGCACTGTGAAATGGCTACTATAAGAACCACAAAGAAGGATTTGGAGTTTATGGTCAGTCTTCTGACTATCAGGGGATTTTTGTAGGCACCAAGTAACCATGCTTTGGCTTAGGGTTTGGAGAGTGTCATCATGTCTAAATGGTTCTTCATCGTGTTGGCTGAGTTTTTGCTTCAGGACAAAAGCACACCTTCTGATTAGGGATGTCAGGACAACCTGATTATACTTTCCTTACTGTCAGCAGGGAGCCATCCACCAGAATTTATGTATTTCTAGTGTCAGTAACAGGATCATGTGAGGCTTTTAGCACATATGAAAACTTCTGGTTGTTCAGTGGATCATGCAAAGCTGCACTCTTTCAGAGAACTGTCTTCTAGGAAGAGACGAGTCTTTCGCAGAATTCCAGGGGTCCTGTACTTCTCTTCTTTTACCCCTCTGCCCTCTTCTCCTGCTCATTAATCTCTTGATGATTTATTTTCTTTAATCACTCTTGCTTCTGTTTCTTTTCCTCTCTTTCTGTGTTGGTCCTTCCATCTATTATAAACCCATTACCCGCTCTAAAATACAGTAGTAAGGAGAAACACAGCTGAAGATTATCCTTCTTTCCCACTCCCATCTTGCTTTTTTGGCTTGCGTAACTGATGAGACCTAGAGCTGAGAACAAAAAGCACATAAATTCTAAAGGTTGCTGGAATAATTTCCTCAGGGTTTCTATCTCCTGAGTCTCAAGAAGAATTCAAATAGAACCCAAACATTGAGAACTGAGGTCTGAGTTGGAGTTCAAGAAACATCTTTTGCCAGCTGAGAGATTTTTAGCTTTATTTTCTTCATCTTTACTAGGGAAAAAAAGAAAACCTAGTTCACAGGCCTGCTGTGGTAATTTAATGAGATAATCTATGCAAAGTGCTTGGCACACTGCTTGGTACATAAAAAGTACTCAATAAACTTTAGCTATTGCTAAAATTATTTGTAACATGCCCTTTTCAAAAGTTTATGGCAAATATTCTATCAGATTTTGCTTATGGAAATTATACGCTTTTGCCAGCCTAATTTTTATCTCCCCTTTATTTCTTCATCTATCATTTGATAACATACTAGTAAATGTCAATTCACACCAATTGGGATTAGTGTGATAAGCTACCCTTTTCATCAGTATTAGAAGTCTTTGAACATGGTGTGAAAAAATTTCTGCCTTTTCTAGCTTGAAGGTCTGTAATGCCCTAATGATAATGCTACAAGAGAAACATTAGATATGGAGCTCAGCTTTTTAAAACTGTCCTGACTAAAACTATATAAAGTAAATTGTTTTTTTCAATAGTCTGCTTGGTTGCATTTCTTCAAAGTGGATATTTTACATGGGAAAAAGTGATGCGAGAAAAATATAAACAAATATTCTGTACAAACTAGACTCTTAGTCTTCTTAGTCTTCCTTTACTTCTTGAATTGGACAGATGTTTTAAAAAACTGAGCGAGTGAGAAGTGGTAAATAGTGACAAAATTAAATCTTAATCGATGTCTGCAACTTAACGGAGGTGAAATAAGACTTACCTACTGTATTAGGGTTTTTTTCCGAGAAACAGAACATGTATGTGTATATATATAATATTATAACCTATTATTAAAACAATATTATATATAGGAGTTACATAATATATCATATATAATACATATAATTATATAGTATAAGTATAATATATAAATATTTTATATACAATGTACTATATATTTAAATATAAAATATATAATATATAAATGTAAAAAATACTATACACACATGTAAAGCTGGAGACCCAGAAAAGCCAGTGAAGTACTTCAGTCTGAGTCCTAAGGCCTAAGAACCAAAGGAGCCAAAAGTGAAAATCTCAGTTTAGAGCAAGAAAGATGAGAAAAGCTGTCTTAGCTCAAGCAGGGAGGCATTTTTAAAAAAGGGAGGAATTCCTTCTTCCTTCACCTTTTGTTCTATTTAGACTCTCAACAGATTGAATGTTGCCCACCCACTCTGAGGAGGACAATCTGCTCTACTGAGTCCACCAATTCAAATGCTAATTTCATCCAGAACCCTAACAGATACACCCATAAATAATGTTCAATCTGGGCTCCTTGTGGCCAGTTAAACTGACACATAAAATTAACCTTCACACTTGTTTTATCCCGTAAAATTTAAAGTAATTTTGAAAATCAAGCCGCCAAAATAAAACTGTAGATTTTATGATTAAAGCAGTGCCAGAGAGATATATCATTAAGAAATTATGTGTTGTTTCTTTGTTGTTGTTAGCCAAATGAACGTCAACTCAAGTTGATTTAAGAACATACATGTGTTGGGCTTCCCCGGTGGCGCAGTGGTTGAGAGTCCGCCTGCCGATGCAGGGCACACGGGTTCGTGCCCCGGTCCTGGAGGATCCCACATGCCGCAGAGCGGCTGGGCCCGTGAGCCATGGCCTCTGAACCTGCGCGTCCGGAGCCTGTGCTCCACAGCGGGAGAGGCCACAACAGTGAGAGGCCCGCGTACAGCAAAAAAAAAAAAAAAAAAAAGAATATACATGTGTATATATTCTCTCAGACAGATAGGTATAGATACACACACACACACACACCCATACACACCATGGGAAACATTGCTTATATTTTTACAACTTATTTTTAAGTAGCTAAAACTATTCTAGATGAGAATAAACATTTTTTAATAAAAAATAAAGTTATAATAGTCTTTTCAAAGTCAGTTCAAGGTCTCCTTCAAAGTCTGGGAAAGCATGCTAACATGAAATGAGTTGTTCAATGATATTTTAGCAAGATTTTTTTCAGAACTTATGGAAAATAACTCAAAAGCTTAGTGGTCTAAATTTCAACATTTATGTAATTAACTCGATGTATTTATTGAATACCCACTATATTCCCAACTTTCTGTTTAGATCCTGGATGATAGTTTAATCAAAGAACATGCTATTTACCTCATTGATTTCACACTCTGTGACAGACAATTCGTAAGAACGTAGAAATTCACACATAAATATAAACAACATTTCCATGATGTATTAATAAAAATGCATATTCTATGTCTAAGACATTCATTAATTATTTGGGCAGCTTTTATGTTCCAAGTACTGTTTTATGAACCAGGCTTATAACAGTGAATGAAACAAACATCTCTGCCTTCATGGAGTTTACATTTTCCATAGAAGAGGCAACAGTAAACTAAATGTATAGTATGTCAGCTGCAGGGAAAAATAAAAACAGAAGAGGGGTTAGGGTGTACTGTTAGGGGTCACGGCTAGCCTCACTGAGGAAGTGGCTCTGAGTCATGACCCAGAATGAGAGGGAGTGAGCTATGAGGAGCCCATTTAAGAGTATTCCAGGCAAGGAGATCAAAAGATGGGAATTTCCTGAAGAAGGGGAATTGCTGCCATGTTTAACTGCAACAAAACCAGAAAGGTTGGAGTAGAGTGAGTGAAGGCAAGGGTAACTAGAAAATAAATCAGAGTAGTAAAGAGGCCCATTAGACTGTCCTTGGCTGTATCCTGAGGGAGAATGGTTGCCACTGGAAAATTTTGAGAAGAGTACATTGTACGACTTAGTTTAGTAGGATTACACTAGTTTCTGTGTTAAGAATAGATTGTAGGGCCTCCCTGGTGGCGCAGTGGTTGAGAGTCCGCCTGCCGATGCAGGGGACGCGGGTTCGTGCCCCGATCCCGGAGGATCCCGCATGCCGCGGAGCGGCTGGGCCCGCGAGCCATGGCCGCGGGGCCTGTGTGTCCGGAGCCTGTGCTCCGCAACGGGAGAGGCCACAGCAGTGAGAGGCCCGCGTACAGCAAAAAAAAAAAAAAAAAAAAAAAAAAAAAAAAAAAGAATAGATTGTAGCAAAGGCAAAAGAAGAGGTAGAGAAAGAAATAAGAAGAATTGCATAAATACAAAGTAGAAATGATGCTAGCTTATGTCAAGATAAACTAGTGAAGTAGTGAGTTAGATTCTGGATACATTTTGAAGTTAGCAGTACTCACAAACTGATAACATGTTTGATGGACATGATGATATGAAAGCAAGAGTCAAAGGTGACATAAAGTTTTGGTCTAAGTAATTGAAAAGATGGAATTGCTATTAACTGGAGATGGAGAAGCTCATTTTTGACATGTTAAGTTAAAAGGGCATAAAAATGATGAATGGCATTTGAATATACTAAGTCTGGAGTTCAGGAGCCAAGCTAGAACAATAATTTGGGAGTTGTCAGAGATTGTTTTCTGCAGCCTATCAATGTTCAGAGCTAGGAAAATGGAGGGAAAATCAGCAAAGGACAAAGAGAAGAAGCAGCCATGTATAGATGAACTACATTATAGGATGCTGCCAAGCAAAAACAAGGGGAGAAAGTATTTCAAGAAGAAGGAAGTAAGCAAATGTTTCAAATGCTTTTTAATACTATGATTGCAAATGCACCATTGGATCGAACATGAAGAAATTGGATCTAATGCAAACAAACATTTAGTTAGTTCATGGTTTTTTTGATTTGGCTGATCCTGGCTAGACTCAGCTGATCTTAGGCTGGATTAGCTAATTCACTTGCATCAGCTGCCAGGTCACCTTAGGACTAGCTGTTCTTAGAAATTCACAACTGGGAAACTGTCTCTGCTCCATGTGGTCTCATGTCCTCTGCTAGGCAGGCGTAGACTTGTTCATATGGTGGTCAGAGAGGGCGCCAAGAGAAGAAGCAGAAGTATGAAAGAAATTTTGAAGACTACACTAGAACAATGTTACTTTCATTACATTTTATTGCCAAATCATGAGATCAGTTCAGATAAAAGATGAAAAAATTTTGGAGATTAATCCTTTGTCAGTTGCTTCATTTGCAAATATTTTCTCCCATTCTGAGGGTTGTCTTTTGGTCTTGTTTATGGTTTACTTTGCTGTGCAAAAAGCTTTTAAGTTTCATTAGGTCCCATTTGTTTATTTTTGTTTTTATTTCCATTTCTCTAGGAGGTGAGTCAAAAAGGATCTTGCTGTGATTTATGTCATAGAGTGTTCTGCCTATGTTTTCCTCTAAGAGTTTGATAGTGTCTGGCCTTAGATTTAGGTTTTTAATCCATTTTGAGTTTATTTTTGTGTATGGTGTTAGGGAGTGTTCTAATTTCATACTTGTACATGTACCTGTCCAGTTTTCCCAGCACCACCTATTGAAGAGGCTGTCTTTTCTCCACTGTATATTCTTGCCTCCTTTGTCAAAGATAAGGTGACCATATGTGTACAGGTTTATCTCTGGGCTTTCTATCCTGTTCCATTGATATATATTTCTGTTTTTGTGCTAGTACCATACTATCTTGACTACTGCACCTTCGTAGTATAGTCTGAGGTCAGGGAGCCTGATTCCTCCAGCTCCATTTTTCTTTCTCAAGATTGCTTTGGCTATTCGGGGTCTTTTGTGTTTCCATACAAATTGTGAAATTTTTTGTTCTAGTTCTGTGAAAAATGCCATTGGTAGTTTGATAGGGATTGCATTGAATCTGTAGATTGCTTTGGGTAGTAGAGTCATTTCCACAATGTTGATCCTTCCAATCCAAGAACATGGTATATCTCTCCATCTACTTGTATCATCTTTAATTTCTTTCATCAGTGTCTTATAATTTACTGCATACAGGTCTTTTGTCTCCTTAGGTAAGTTTATTCCTAGATATTTTATTCTTTTTGTTGCAATGGTAAATCAGAGTGTTTCCTTATTTTCACTTTCAGATTTCTCATCATTAGTGTATAGGAATATAAAAATGGGCAGAAGACCTAAATAGACATTTCTCCGAAGAAGATATTCAGATTGCCAACAAACACATGAAAGGATGCTCAACATCATTAATCATTAGAGAAATGCAAATCAAAACTACAATGAGATATCTCACACCGGTCAGAATGGCCATCATCAAAAAATCTACAAACAATAAATGCTGGAGAGGGTGTGGAGAAAAGGGAACCCCCTTGCACTGTTGGTGGGAATGTAAATTGATACAGCCACTATGGAGAAAGTATGGAGTTTCCTTAAAAAACTAAAAATAGAACTACCATACGACCCAGCAATCCCACTACTGGGCATATACCCTGAGAAAACCATAATTCAAAAAGAGTCTTGTACCACAATGTTCATTGCAGCTCTATTTACAATAGCCAGGACATGGAAGCAACCTAAGTGTCCATCGACAGATGAATGGATAAAGAAGATGTGGCACATATATACAATGGAATATTACTCAGCCATACAAAGAAACGAAATTGAGTTATTTATAGTGAGGTGGATGGACCTGGAGTCTGTCATACAGAGTGAAGTAAGTCAGAAAGAGAGAAACAAATACCATATGCTAACACATATATATGTAATCTAAGAAAAAAGAAAAAAGTTCATGAAGAACCTAGAGGCAAGATTGGAATAAAGACACAGACCTACTAGAGAATGGACTTGAGAATATGGGGAGGGAGAAGGGTAAGCTGGGACAAAGTGAGAGAGTGGCATGGACATATATACACTACCAAATGTAAAATAGAGAGCTAGTGGGAAGCAGCTGCATAGCACAGGGAGATCAGCTTGGTGCTTGTGACCACCTAGAGGGGTGGGATAGGGAGGGTGGGAGGGAGGGAGACGCAAAAGGGAAGAGATATGGGAATATATGTGTATGTATAACTGATTCACTTTGTTATAAAGCAGAAACTAACACACCGTTGTAAAACAATTATACTCCAATAAAGATGTTAAAAAAAGATGAAAAAATAGTCTTCATCTCTTAATGGTACTCACATTGAAAAGACATGAACATGAGGAGGAGAAAAGGATTGTGACAATATTTACAATTTGCCACAGTGACTTTTACAGAGCACACTAAAAATGAAGAATGCAAATATATTTTAAAATTTTTTAAAGATACCACTTATTAATATTGAACGCCTAGTTTTATGATTAGTCAAAACTGAAATTTTATGCTAGAAAGGAATACTTGAAAAAAACTTTTAAGTAATTACCTATTTGCTAAGATAAATTGATTTTATATCACATAATCTCATAGTCCTCACACTGGGGGTATTGTATCCCCAGGAGCAGGTGGTGGCATGCCTGGAGGTCCATAAAATCCAGAGATAAGTTAGACACATCTTCCTAATGGGTAAAATTTACTTTCAAAATAATGGGAAAATAGTTAATGTTTTAAGAAAAGTGTTTAAATGTTACATAACTTATTATAAAGTTTCCATGATTTTAAAGATAAAGTGAAGCTTCAATGAGTGATATTTCATGTTTGTGGCATCTCAGATTCTAATCTTATGAGTTCAATCCTTTTTGACCATTAGGAGTGCTTTGCTGAAAAATTTAAGAGAAATTATCATAACTTATGTGCCCTGAGGGTTTATAACAGTATCCTGTTTTTGCAGGAAACTTATGAGAGGAAATAGTTTGAGTGTACGTATTTAAATAATTTGATCTGCCAAGTCGCTTTAATTTTTTATTTGTGCAATGTTATTATGTATTTTTAAAATAATACAAATATATCTTAATGATATTATAGAAATAGAAGTAAGGTAAAATTTAGAGAACCAGGTTTGTTCTTCTGACTTGCTTATTAATTAACTGTGAGCGAATTACTGAGGAGTAGACTTAAGTAACTTCACCTATTCAATGTGGGAACTTATGCTGGAACAATCTGCATAATATAACATCATCAAGAATAAAATGAAATATTATGTGGAGGATCCAAAGAAAGTGTGACTTATAATCATATTTTTATTGAATAGACTCATCTGCATTATGGCTTCTGGTCAATATGTATACTATATATTCTGTGGATAAAATATTACTTAGACATTTGTATCTTAGATACTGTCACTTATTCTGGATTATATAGTACTTTTAAAAATAAAATTTATATGAAATACTACAAAGACAACATTTCAGACCAGTTTAAGACCTAGAACCTTTGAGTTCTGAAATTGGTTTTCAGCACCTCGGACAGCATCACAGTGTTTCTGCAGTAGCAGTGAATGAAAGGCTTTGGAATATCAAAGACTAGTAGGGAGAACTTTAGTTCATACATATGTCTTCAAATTTAAATGGTATTGTGAAAATGTTGAAAAAGGACAATCTATATGTTTATTTCAAAATTTAACAATTAACCAGGACTTCACAATTAACCATAGAAAAAATAAACAAATACATATTAAGCACATAATATGCTCAGTATAACTGATGTTATTTACTAAATGCATTCTTATAATAATTTAATTTTTCTCTTATCCTTCTAATAAGATATAACCACACACTATAGGGTACTACAGTTATCAAATTTCATATAGCATGTAATTTGATATTTGTATACTTCGAAATATCTTAAAAAGCTTGAGTCAGCTAAAGATCTTCTAGTTTGTCTTTTATTAACTTCATTGTCCTACATTAACTTCAATCCTTTAACACCCCCAAATAACATTAATAACAACAACATAATGCCTAATTTCTCTAGTAGCAAAAACTTATACATCTCCACAAAGTGGTGTTCAAGGAATATAAATTTGACATCCAAAATTATTTTGTAGGAGATATACATTATTTTTGCAGATGGCAAATAAAGTTAAATAAGTTTTAGGTAAGCAGTAAATTTTTAATAATGCTATGACAAGGTTCCATTTAATTTAAATACAATGTAATTAAATTGAAGTAAATCCCAAAGTAGGACTACAAATTTAGAAAAATCATACGCTAATCCTTCTGAAATGTTTACTTTACAATTAATTAAGGTAGTTGATTTCAAATACAGTGGAATTATGGGCTATAACCACATCAAACTTACTAGATGTGGCATTGCCAAGGGATCGTTAATGAAAATGATTCCACTTTTGGCCAGGAGATGGAGCTGTCATGTAAGATGCTGCCTTATATTTATTTATTTATTTTTTAAATTTAGCATGCTGCTTTCTAACAGACAGTGGGTACCATTGAGTATGTGTCAGAACAGAAAGCTAAGGCAGAAACAGAGAGGATGCTGCGGTCATTCTTTCTTGTTTTTTCTCCTTCAGTGAGGATGGAACACGTGAGATTTTACTTTCTGCTGTAGTGGGAATTCTGAATAACTGTGTTGGAGAATATTATATTTAACACATATGTGGATTCTGATCTATGGTTTACAGTTCCCTTTATTTCAGGTAAGCCAACATGATTCTATTTTTGACCTTTCAATGAATTGTTATTTATGTTAACGATGACATTTAAAATGTGTGCTTTGTGAGCTTGGATTTGGGTCTAAGAGATTCAAAAGCTGTAATTCTGGCTGTTCTGCATCTTTAAATCTTCTTAGATTGAAATGAGCTCTGACTCTGACATGCTGTATTTTAATATTTCTTTGGCTTTCTGGCCTTTAGTGTCTATCTGTGGCCATATTTGTATACCTTTTGAAGGTAAAGCTTTCAAAGTGAAGGATAGATCTTCCTTTCACAAGGCAAATACTGCTCCTTAATGAGGTGAACAAATTGTAGAAATGTAATGAAGCAGATTAACATGGCAGTGGCTTTGCCAAAGCCCAGGGCTGAGCCTTCTGATAGCAGCCTCCGAGGCACGCCAACATTCTGAGCCCAAAGGCCTTCTGAACAATTCCTGCCAGTAATGATGGTACAGATTATTTATGCTTTTTTCCCTTTTAGGAAAAATATGTAAGTCATTTCTCCCACATGAGTGGAAGATTTATGTAATGTGCTTAGTAGACTTGGAATGATGGTACAGACCGTGCCCCCTCCCTCCAGTATGGATGTGAGGAATAAACTGAAAACAAATTAATTGCTGAGAAAATGAATTTTTCTTAGATTGTGGTGGATTTGTGATGATAGGACTGTGGCCATTTAAAATAGTTGATGTTGTATAAGATGCTCACATTTAAAATTATTTTTCGTCATGTGACATTAGCTGTGCTAAAGAGTGGAATGACTCAGGAGCTGGAAATTGCATGCAACCGCCTTGCTTTTCTGCTGCTTCTCATGCTTTCCCCTAAATTATCTTTTTATTATTATAAAATTAACAGGAAGAAAGCAATATAGAAATCCTGTATTTAAAAGTCCCAACTGTCATTTAGATGAATTTATAATGAAATTTAAAAATTATTTTGGTAAGATTGTTTTAAAATATCTCATTCCTTCTTCTTTCGAAAGAGCAGTGTGTCTGTATGGATGTGTGTGGTGCCGGTGGTGGAGGTGGCAGGTGGAGGGTGCAGAAGGATGTTTCTATCTTACTCATCATTTTTTCTGTAAACTGGTAGTTGTGCTGTGTCAGAGGTTGTGAAAGCTGTGGAGAATGATTTTACAGAATGGTTCAAACCACCGAGAAAAAAAAATTCATTCTTTGACATTTGGAATCTATAAAGAGATTTAAGTTCCATATGATTCTATATATGTGAAAAAATTTTAGGAACACAGATTATTAGCATTTATATATCTCATTATTTAACTAGAAACACTTCTAAGGCTGAGAGATTAAGTGGAATTCCCAGAGCCACATAACTAGAATCAGAGGCAAGACTAGAACGCTGATTGACAGGCAGTGTTCAATCTTTCATAGCAGTAACACAATTTACCTCTAGTATGAACATATCCAAATGGCATATACCAGGTGTGCTGATATTGACTCTGTGTATGTGCGTGTGTATGTGTGTGTGTGTCTGGGCAAATTTTGTGCTCAATGGTATATTATATACAGTGTTCAATTTTCTCAGGGCTCTTGACAAGGCATCCAAGAAAACTAAAACAACAACTATGGAGATTCTGTTTCTTAGTATTCTTTCCCCATTCGATGAGGTATGTTATTCTACTCTATGCCCATAAATGATATGGGTGGTCACATACTAGCTCCCAACTCTATTCCTCCTACCTAATAGAACAGACTATAAATATGGTCGACCGACCCCTATAAGAACATCCTCTCATGCCCTCGCCTTCCTTTTTTTTTAACCTCCTGTGCACAGGCTGCACCCTACTTCTTCAATATCTTGAGGGGAAAAAAAGAGATTAAAATGTGTCACTTTTACATACAACATTTACAGAGTACCACGGACCTACCAAGAACTGTCCATGGTACGGACTGAGATATAAACAAAGGTACATAGTTTATCTCATGGAGTTTAACATGGAAATATGCATGTGCAGATAGTACTATAGCTCAAAATATTATAAACATCAGAATGAAAATGAAGAAGGGTGGGAAAGTGAATGGGACAGGTATATGAGCACCTATCTGGTGCCAGGCACTGTGTACAACCTGAGATTCAGAATAAGCCAACAGTCACAATTTCTGTCCATGAGGAACTTAGAGCCCAAAGAAAATGATGTTAAGGGGATATGATAGTTAAATTATATCTTTAAGAGTGAGTTGGGTATAATTAAATAAAAATATAAAGTTGTTCTTTCCAGGCACAAAGGTGAGGCAGGCAAATACAAAGAAATAGTGAACTATTGGATGTTATATAGGGAAATTATAAAGGATGGTAAATAATCCAATCTGTTGAAGCGTGAGGGTGTTGTATTTTTTTTCCCTGGAGCAACAAAAGTAAGGATAATGAATCTGGCTTTTGATGTTATGCTTTTACATACTAACACATACTCTCACATAGAGATGTTCTGGAAGAAGGTGAAAATTTTACATCCAAGTATCAGATTAGAAGGTAAAGCTGAATATTTGGATGTATGAAGCTCTGGCAAGAATTAGGTCACACATAAATGAACATCAATAGGGAATAAAAGTGGAGTGAAGATGACTGGGATATAACTTTAAGAGTAGGTGGAGTAAAACAAGTTTAGAGAGAATATGAATTGATTTTAAAAAATAATGGGATAAATTAGAGTAATAACAGTGTCATAGGAAACAAAGCAGTTAAACTGACTACCAATAGCAAACCCATACAGTGATTAATAAGAGAATAGGGTAGGAGCTGATAGACTTTGTTATTATTAGGTCATGGATGGATTTTAAAAGAAGAGGTTTAGTAGATTTGCATAGACATGGGCTTGGACTGAGGACTAAATGGGAAACAAGAAAGCTGAAGAATGATTTTAGATTTTAAGACATTTATCAGTGAAAGGAAATAAAGATAACATTTTTTAATCTTGAGGGGTAAGGTTCGATTTTAGTTAGGGTTAGAGAAACCTCAGCCCCTTCACAGAGTAAGGATATAAAGTCAGTAAAGAGAAAGTGAAGAAAAAAGAAACAAAAAAAATAAATAAAATTCCTACAGGAGACAAGACAGGGAAGGTTCAAGAATGTTTTTTTCTCTGAGACCGGAAGAAGGGGAAGGAGATGATATAAAGGAAAGCTAATATAGCTCACTTTAGGTGCCCTGTTCTTGGAAATTAAATCCTTGTCTGTAAGATAAAATATCTCTTCTATTTAAATCAGTTGGTTCCTCAGAAAAGGCTATTTGTGGCATATGGACTTTCTGGAAGATATAATTAATCCTCAGTATCAAAACACTTTCCATCATAGAATATTTTAGTCACATTAATTCTTGATTTGGCAACTAATAACATTGTTTCACAGTAAGCTTATTGTACCTGCTTCAGTTATCTGTTTCTTAGTCGGAATGACCTGTTTAAAAACAGTTTCTATTTTGAACATGCATAAGATTAGACCAACACATATCTATTATACGTATCCAGTTAGTTTGATTAGTAAGGGCTGGTTTGCCAGCATCTGCATTAAATATTCAAGCTCTTGCCTTTTCCTTCCTCCATTTCATAAGTACTCTCACAAGGGTGTGTGTAAAGAGAAAAGAAAGTCAATTTAATTATGTGTCCTTCCCTTAGGGCTAACTAACCTCCTTTATAAAGAAGTTCTTTCTTTCTCCCTTTCTATTGACAGTTCCAGAATCCTCTCACATCTTTCCTAGAGCCCATCTCTTCTAGGCATTCCTTTGCAATCACATGCCATGGGACAGGAATGTGAAGCCTTGAAGAAGGCACAGGCATGATGAAGAATCCCACCCTTCACACTGAAGCCTCTGAAAGAGCTGCTTTCTCAGGTCAGATTAATTAAGTTCAGTTTAGAATTGCTTGGGTAGAATATTACTTCCTTGTTTTAAGACCTGACTCTACTGAGTTATACGGTGAGCCTGACAGGCCATAGTGAGAACAGAAGCAGATATTTAGGTAGGTGGCAGTACAGACCCAGATGACTTACCTTCGCTCAGGGCTGACCTTGGGCAACACTGTAAAGCAGATTTCACCCCTGCCCCTCCGTGTTCTTTTCTTCCCTCCTGTCTTCTTCTTTCAGAGGTCACCTTTAGATATGTTCCTAGCTACCTCATTCAGCTTCTAAGCTTTATAAATGAGAGTATCATTGTCTAGCCTCAAATTTGCAATTATTAAAATATTAAGACAATTAAATTTCATTTGTGTTTGCTTTTATTCTTTTGTTACTAAAAAAATTGGGGTTATTATTGCCAGCTGTGGAACTCTTAACCCTTATCCATTTCAGAACTTGATGTTTATTTGTCTCCATATTTTCTTGACCAGCAGCATGGGCAGTTTTGGGGGCACAGATGGGATAATTGATGATTTGAAATGGGAACACTAATTCAAGTTCAATTCCATTAACACCCATTGTCATGGACAATGCTTGGCAGTAGAGGTTCTGAGGAAAGTGCTAACTATGCAGGAGCAAACCTAGTGTTACCAAACTCAGGTTGGGCTACTTGTCACTGAAGAATCCAATACTGAGAGAAGTATTGGGTAAAATGAAAGATAACTATTGAGGAAACCATCAATCCTGGGGAGAAGGTGGACTCTTGTCTCAAAAAAACCAATTCCCCAACTCCCCAGGTTTTGCTCAGAGATTATATAGGGAAAAGAGAAAAAGGTTACCTCCTGGGAAGGGGGTAATCTCTTATATTTAGAGATGATTGTCTTGATCATGTGGTTCCAAGTAGCCATCATGTCTTGCTTGTGATCTGAGCCACAAATTTCTGGTCAGCTAGTCCTTCTAGTTCCAACTGGTCTGGGGTCTATGGGGTTGTGGTCAGCAAACAGTCAACTTCTTCCACCTGGTGGGGTTTTCAGTATCTGCAAAACAGCTCAAAGGACATGGCTCAGAATTATCTCTAGCCCTTGAGGAAGAACTAAAAGTCCTTCCTTGACTTTGTTTAATGGCTAAACTGATATTATTTTGTCTTTCTTGACAGTTTTCCTTTCTTTCTGCATTTTCTTACTTCTCTGATTAAATTTATTCTTTGGCTGAAGTTTTTCTACAGACAAGAGGCAGGTGTAAGACATCATAAGGGGGGGTGGTAGTCTGTCCCGGGAAGGCCCCATAGGGTCCTGCACAGTTACACTAGGTCATCACTTCTCAACTCAGTGTACTTTCAAGGGATTGAATTCTATCTTTGGTTTGTTGTTAATTCCCTTTGAAAAATACTTATTTTATAATGTTGCAATTTTATAATAAGTCATAGGAAACACAAGGCAGGTCTTAGAATAATATTTTTCAGATTTCTATTCTAAGCAAACATGCTAAAAGGTACACATCAAGATCTAAAATTTCTATTGAAAAAAATTTTTCTAACAAAGTTCACAAATACTTTTAATATCAACTTCATATCACTTTCAGATGCTTCCAATAGAAAAAAAATAGAAAAACCCACTACTTTTCCTATTTGTATCACCTTTTGCTCTATAAATTATTAATGCAGTTTGCTCAGTGTGCTTTAAATACTGATGATGGTTACAAACAAGTTTATTTCAAAGGGAAACCAATTTGGAAAATAATTCAAGTGATTTTAATATAAATTTTGTATTTTAAAATACTGTGGATTTGGATTTTGCCGGTACCTACTTCACATGTCTTATGTCTAGAATACAAGTTTAACATGATTTTCTCTAATGTTTAAATATAACAAAGTAAATATGAAAAAAAATTATTTGCTATGTTGGGAAAAGTTCTTGCTTTAGGATTCAAAAAAGAAGAAAGGTCATCATTCCAATAAAGGCAACTAAGCTTTTAATCATCAAAATGTAATTTCATATTATACTGATTTTAAGAGCATTGGAATTTTATATACATTTCAATGATAATGATGAATACCATTAGCTATATAGTAGTGCCTACCGAAATATTATTTCTATGTAGGAAAAGATGGCCTGCATCAAGAACATGAAGTGAAATCATATTAAAACTCAAAAGTAAAAGCTGTTCACTTATCTCCCTATAATATTCACACATTAGTGTGTTCTCTGCCTTATTGCATTTGGGGTTAGAGAAATTCGAGTAGGTGGAAGTAGAGGTGGAGGTGACTTTGCAAATCAAAAGTATAAATTTTTCCTGGTGATATTACATTAAACTATAAACTAGGAATGTATCACAAATGATTAACAATTCCATAGCAATGGATATTTAGGGTTATTACCACTTTTTTTTTTTTTTTTTTTACTATTATAAAGAATGCTGCCCTGAACATCTGGATATATTTGTCTTTATCTACACATGAGTTTGTGTAGGTAGGTCAAACATCCTGTTTGACATTTCCACCCCTTTGATCATATTGGGTTGGCCAAAAAGTTCATTTGGTTAGTGAATACATTGTTCAATAAAGTTCTTGGTGAAAACAAAAAGTGTCTTTTATTTTTACTTAAAACCGAATGAATTTTTTGGCCAACTCAATAGTCCAAATAGTCAGTAGTCCGCATTTCCACCACAAACATTGTAATAGCTGTAATCTACTTGCTTTTACAGAAGGTAGACCCACTATAAAATTTTGAAGAAAAGTAAATGGAAAAGTTCTAGCACTACAAGACGTTCCAGGCTCATCTTGTATATTCCCTGCCCTAGTCTTATAATCAGCCATATCTGTAAGGAGCACTGGTGCTTTTTATTGGAGAGTGGTATTGGAAACCAAGATCTGGGCACTGGGTGGATTCAACCTTTTTTTACACAATTAGAGTAAACCAAAAATTGGAAAAACACCAAATGTTTTAGAATTGTGGAAGTGGCTTCAAATTTGCTGGGAAGTTTGGTAATTCTTTTCATCTCTCTTTGATAAAGGCAATTTCCTATAATTTATATGTCTCCAGTGAATCACCTGCTCTTTTCCAGGCAAAGATCTAGAGACTTGAGATACAATGGAGAACTACACAATACTTCTGTCATCAAATTCCAGTTGATACAGAAAATAAATTATTTTAAAAAGTAAATGAACAAGGAAATTTCTGAGTAATAAATGCAATGAACAACAGTAAATAGAACAATATGAAAAAAGGACATGGTTGCAAGAGGGGAGGACAATTAGCTGGTTAAGGAGGGCATCAGTGAGGAGGTGGCATTTGAGTTGAAATAAATTTTCAGCCAGGAGAAGATCCAGCACTGTGTGTTTCAAAGAGAAGGAATTGTGAGTGCAAATACCCTAAGGAAAGAGAGACCAAACCTTATAGGAATTTGTAAATTATTATAAAGGTTTAATTATTATTTGAAGTGCAACTAGAAGCCATCAGTAGGATTTAAGTAGAAACTGACATAATCTGATTTGTGTTTTTAAATGATCATTCTGGCTCTTTGTGGAGAATGGATTATAGGGAAACAGGAATGAGATTAGAGAAATCCTTAATGAGATAGTTTTCTCTCCAGGTGAGAGGCAGTGCTGGTTTAGACTAGCTGGTAGCAGTGGTGATGGCGATGTATGAGCAGAGTTCACGGAATCTTGTGAATATACAAACCTGACTCTGGGTGATGGAGCTAGAGATGAAAGAGCCAGGGTTAAATTTTTCTGTGGGATTTCAGTGAGAGTGGAAGAAGGTTTCAGGGGAAATCCCCATTTCATGAGCAGTCCCAAGTCGACAAAAGACTCAAGGACTCAAACTTGTAGTTTCTTAAAACTATCGATGCAGCACTATTTGCACAGTTTCAGTTTTTGAGTGTGGTTTCAGTGGAACTTCTGCTGGACCACAGTGTCCATTTCTTCCTCCCATTAAATTTAAACTAATTTGAATTTTCCTTTGCCAGAAAGCGAATATATGCTCATTAGAGTCCATTTAGAAAACACACATGAAAAAACTAAAGGACATATATATTCCTACATTTTGTACCATAAATATTTTTATTGGTTACTTGGTTAGTTCTTTTATACACATATGCTCATGCTGTACTCCCTTTTTAAAAAACTGCTTTTTGTTTTCTTTGTTCTCGTATGCAGTCATTTTTATGCCTGCATATTATTCTATCATATGACAACACCAAATTTTCTTTAGCAAAAATCCTGTTGTTGAGCACTTGGATTTTTTCAATATTCCATTGTGACAAATATTTCAACAAGCAGTATGTAAGCTAAAATTTTATATACATTTTTATTGTGTTCTTATGATAAATTTTTAGATCTTGAACTGCTTGATTAAATGATATGCACATTTTCAAGGTTCTATTGTGTAATTGCCACATAGAAAATTTGTGTGATTTACATTTTCCATAAACGTTGCATACAAATGCCAATTTCTTTGTAAGCATGCTAATACTGGATTGAAGCATTAATTTTTTTTCAAATTTGGTAGTTGAAAATATAATGCCTTTGCTAAATTGAGAGTGAAGTTAAAATTTTGCCTGATTTTTTTAAAAATGAGACTTTGTGTCTTTCTTTTATGAATTGTTTTCTCATATCTGTCACCCAGTTTGTCTTTCTTTTTTTTTTTTTTTTGGCCGTACCGCATGGCTTTTGGGACTTTAGTTACCCAGACAGGGATTGAACCCGGGCCCTTGGCAGTGAGAGTGTGAAGTCCTAACCACTGGACTGCCAAGGGATACCTGTCCAGTTTGTCTTATTGTGGTCATATTTACTGATTTATATGAGGATTTTTAATGTGTTTTAAATACACCGTTTAAAAACAAATCCTCTATCATAGTAATTGTTTTCCAATTCATAGTGCCTTTTATTTATTTATTTTTATTGGGGTATAGTTACTTTACAATGTTGTGTTAGTTTCTGCTGTACAACGAAGTGAATCAGCTGTATACATATACCTGCTCTCTCTTGGACCTCCCTCCCACCGCCACCCCCACCCCCACCCCATCCCACCCTTCTAGGTCATCACAGAGCACCAAGCTGAGGTCCCTGCTCTATACAGCAGGTTCCCACTAGCTATCTGTTTTACACACGGTAGTGTATATATGTCAGTCCCAATCTTCCAGTTCATTCCCCTTTCCCCGTGTGTCCACATGTCCATTCTCTACATCTGCATCTCTACTTGTGCCCTGCCAATAGCTTCATCTGTACCATTTTTTCTAGATTCCACATATATACGTTAATATACAATATTTGTTTTTCTCTTTCTGGCTTACTTCACTCTGTATGACAGACTCTAGGTCCATCCACATCTCTATAAATGACCCAATTTCATTCCTTTTTATGGCTGAGTAATATTCCATTGTATTTATGTACCACATCTTTATCCATTCATCTGTCGATAGACATTTAGGTGGCTTCCATGCCCTGGCTATTGTAAATAGTGCTTCAATGAACATTGTGGTACATGTATCATTTTGAATTATGGTTTTTCTCAGGGTGTATGCCCAGTAGTGGGATTGCTGGGTCATATGGTAGTTCTATTTTTAGTTTTTTAAAGGGCATCCATACTGTTCTGCATAGTGGCTGTATCAATTTACAGTCCCACCAACAGTGCAAGAGTGTTCCCTTTTCTCCACACCCTCTCCAGCACTTACTGTTTGTAGATTTTTTTGATGGCCATTCTGACTGGTGTGAGGTGATACCTCATTGTAGTTTTGATTTGCATTTCTCTAATAATTAGTGATGTTGAGCATCTTTTCATGTACCTCTTGGCCATCTGTATGTCTTCTTTGGACAAATGTCTATTTAGGTCTTCTGCACATTTTTTAATTGGGTCCTTGTTTGTTTGTTTTTGATATTGAGCTGCATGAGCTCCTTGTATATTTTGGAGATTAATCCTTTCTCAGCTGCTTCATTTGCAAATATTTTCTCCCATTCTGAGGGTTGTCTTTTTTTCTTGTTTATGGTTTTCTTTGCTGTGCAGAAGCTTTTAAGTTTAATTAGGTCCCATTTGTTTATGGTTGTTTTTATTTTCATTGTGCTATGAGGTGGATCAAAAAAGAGCTTACTGTGATTTATGTCAAAGAGTGTTCTTCCTATGTTTTCCTCTAAGAGTTTTATAGTGTCCGGTCTTACATTTAGGTCTTTAATCCATTTGGAGCTCATTTCTGTGTATGGTGTTAGGGAGTGTTCTAATTTCATTCTTTTACATGTAGCTGTCCAGTTTTCCCAGCACCACTTACTGAAGAGACTGTCTTTTCTCCATTGTATATTCTTGCCTCCTTTGTCATAGATTAGGTGACCATAGATGCGTGGGTTTATCTCTGGGCTTTCTATCCTGTACCATTGATCTATATTTCTGTTTTTGTGCCAGTACCATACTGTCTTGACTACTGCACCTTCGTAGTATAGTCTGAAGTCAGGGAGCCTGATTCCTCCAGCTCCATTTTTCTTTCTCAGGATTGTATTGGCTATTCGGGGTCTTTTGTGTTTCCATACAAATTGTGAAATTTTTTGTTCTAGTTCTGTGAAAAATGCCATTGGTAGTTTGATAGGGATTGCATTGAATCTGTAGATTGCTTTGGGTAGTAGAGTCATTTTCACAATGTTTATTCTTCCGATCAAAGAACATGCTGTATCTCTCCATCTGTTTGTATCATCTTTGATTTCTTTCATCACTGTCTCATAGTTTTCTGCATACAGGTCTTTTGTCTCCTTAGGTAGGTTTATTCCTAGGTATTTTATTCTTTTTGTTGCAGTGGTAAATGGGATTGTTTCCTTAATTTCTCTTTCTGATCTTTCATTGTTAGTGTATAGGAATGCAAGAGATTTCTGTGCATTAATCTTGTATCCTGCAACTTTACCAAATTCATTGATTAGCTCTAGTAGTTTTCTGATAGCATCTTTAGGATTCTTTATGTACAGTATCATGTCATCTGCAAACAGTGACAGTTTTACTTCTTTTCCAATTTGGATTCCTTTTATTTCTTTTTCTTCTCTGATCGCTATGGCTAGGACTTCCAAAACCATGTTGAATAATAGTAGTGAAGGTGGGCATCCTTGTTTTATTCCTGATCTTAGAGGAAATGCTTTCAGTTTTTCACCATTGAGATTGTTTTCTGTGAGTTTGTTGTATATGGCCTTTATTATGTTGAGGTAGGTTCCCTCTATGCCTACTTTCTGGAGAGTTTTTATGATAAATGGCTGTTGAATTTTGTGAAAAGCTTTTTCTGTGTCTATTGAGATGATCATCTGGTTTTTCTTCTTTAATTTTTTAATATGGTATATTACATTGATTGATTTGTGTATATTGAAGAATCCTTGCATCCCTGGGAAAAAGGCCACTTGATCATGGTGTATGATCCTTTTAATGTGTTGTTGGATTCTGTTTGCTAGTATTTTGTTGAGGATTTTTGCATCTGATGGGTCTGTAATTTTCTTTTTTTGTGATTTCTTTGTCTGGTTTTGGTATCGAGATGATGGTGGCCTCTTAGAATGAGCCTTGGAAGTGTTCCTTCCTCTGCAATTTTTTGGAAGAGTTTGAGAAGAATAGGTGTTAGTTCTTTTCTAAATGTTTGGTAGAATTCACCTGTGAAGCCATCTGGTCCTGTACTTTTGTTTGTTGGAAGATTTTTCATCACAGTTTCAATTGCATTACTTGATAGGTCTGGTTATATTTTCTATTTTTCGTGGTTCAGTCTTGGAAGGTTGTACCTTTTTAAGAATTTGCCCATTTCTTCCAGGTTGTCCTTTTTATTTGCATATAGCTGCTTGTAGTAGTCTCTTATGATCCTTTGTATTTCTGCAGTGCCAGTTGTAATTTCTCCTTTTTCATTTGCAATTTTATTAATTTGAATCCTTTCCCTTTTTTTCTTAATGAGTCTGGCTAAAGGTTTATCAATTTTGTTTATCTTCTCAAAGAACCAGCTTTTAGTTTCATTGATTTTTGCTATTGTATTTTTCATTTCTATTTCATTTATTTCTGCTCTGATTTTTATGATTTGTTCCCTTCTAAATTTGGATTTTGTTTGTTCTTCTTTCTCTAGTTGCTTAAGGTATAAGTTTAGGTTATTTATTTGAGCTTTTTCTTGTTTCTTGAGGTACAATTGAATTGCTATAAAATTCCCTCTTTGCACTAATTGTGCTGCATCCCATAGGTTTTGGGTCATCGTGTTTTCGTTGTCATTTATTTCTATGTATTTTTTGGTTTCCTCTTTGACTTTTTCAGTAATATTTTGGTTATTTAGTAACATATTGTTTAGCCTCCATGTGTGTGTATTTTACAGCTTTCTTCCTGTAATTGATTTCTAATCTCATAGCATTGTGGCTGGAAAAGATGCTTGATATGATTTCAGTTTTCCTAAATTTATTGAGTCTTGATTTGTGACCCCGTGTGTGATCTATAATAGACAATATTCCATATGTACTTGAGAAGAAAGTGTATTTTGCTGCTTTTGGGTGGAATGTCCTATAAATTAAGTCTATCTGGTGTATTGTGTCATTTAAAGCTGTGTTTCCTTATTTATTTTCTGTCTGGATGATCTGTCCACTGGTGTAAGTGGGGTGTTAAAGCCTCCCACTATTATTGTGTTAGTATCAATTTCCCCTTTTATGGCTGTTAGCATTCACCTTATGTATGGAGGTGCTCCTATGTTGGGTGCATAAATATTTATAATTGTTATGTCTTCTTCTTGGATTGATCCCTTGATCATTATGTAGTGTCCCTCCTTGTCTCTTGCAACAGTCTTTATTTTAAAGTCTGGTTTATCTGATATAAGTATTGCTACTCCAGCTTTCTTTTGATTTCCATTTGCATGGAATATCTTTTTCCATCCCCTCACTTTAAGTCTCTATGTGTCTCTAGGTCTGAAGTGGGTCTCTTGTAGACAGCATATATATGGGTCTTCTTTTTGTATCCTTTCAGCCAGTCTGTGCCTTTTGGTTGGAGCATTTAATCCATTTACATTTAAGGTAATTATCGATATGTATGTTACTATTACCATTTTCTTTATTGTTTTGGGTTTGTTATTGTAGGTATTTTCCTCCTCTTGTGTTTCCTGCCTAGAGAAGTTCATTTATCGTTTGTTGTAAAGCTGGTTTGGTGGTGCTGAATTCTCTTAGCTTTTGCTTGTCTGTAAAGCTTTTGATTTCTCTATTGAATCTGAATGAAATCCTTGCTAGGTAGAGTAATCTTGGTTGTAGGTTTTCCCCTTTCACTACGTTAAATATATCCTGCCACTTGCTTCTGGCCTGTGGAGTTTCTGCTGAAAAATCAGCTGATAACCTTATGGAGATTCCCTTGTATGTTATTTTTTGCTTTTCCCTTGCTGCTTTTAATATTTTTTCTTTGAATTTATTTTTTGTTAGTTTGGTTAATATGTGTCTTTGCATGTTTCTCCTTGGGTTTATGCTGTATGGGACTCTGCACTTCCTGGACTTGGGTGGCTATTTCCTTTCCCATGTTAGGGAAGTTTTCGTCTATAATCTCTTCAAATATCTCCTCAGACCCTTTCTTTTTCTCTTCTTCTTCTGGGACCCCTATAATTTGAATGTTGGTGTGTTTAGTGTTTTCCCAGAGGTCTCTGAGACTGTCCTCAGTTCTTTTCATTCTTTTTTTTTTATTCTGCTCTGTGGCAGTTATTTTCCCATTCTGTTTTCCAGATCACTTATCCATTCTTCTGCCTCAGTTATTCTGCTATTGATCCCTTTTAGTGTATTTTTCATTTCAGTTATTGTGTTGTTCATCACTGTTTGTGTTCTTTCGTTCTTCTAGATCCTTGTTAAACATTTCTTGTATTTTGTCTGTCCATGCCTTCATTCTCTTTCTGAGATTTTGGATCATCTTTACTATCATTACTCTGCATTCTTTTTCAGGTAGGTTGCCTATTTCCTCTTCATATATTTAGTCTTGTAGGTTTTTACCTTGCTCCTTCGCCTGTAACATATTTTTTTGTCATCTTATTTTTTTGATGCATGAGGCTGTGTTCCTGTCTTGCTGGTTGTTTGGCCTGAGGCATCCAGCACTGGAGTTTGCAGGCAGTTGGGTGAAGCCAGGTCATGGTGCTGAGATGAGGACCTGGTCTCACGGGGATTCCTCCCTTCCCCTGAGGTGTCTGAGGTCCCCCACCAGCACCTAGTAGGTGCCCTAGTTGTGAGAAGACGCAAACTCCATATCCTTCTACTCTGCCATCTTGACTCTGCCCCTCTGTAGTATCTTTTAATATTTTATATATGCAGAAGTTATACATATGCTTTATTTATGCATGTTATAGATATACTTACTTATATTACACATTATTTATATATGTGTAAAATTTTGATGCTATCCCATAGTTGAGTAACAGAAAGACTACTCATCTGAAGTTTATATAAATATTCAGCATTTTAAGTGTTTTATTTTTTTAAGTTTTAGCTTATCTAGTGTCTTATGACAATAAATAGTGTGAGCTAGGGATCCAACGTTTTGTTCTTTCATAATCTTTATATTTTTCTTTCAGTTTTATTGAGATATAATTGACATACAGCACAGTATAAGTTTAAGGTGTACAGCATAATGATTTGACTTACATACATCATTCAATGATTACCACAGTAAGTTTAAAGAACCTCTATCATCTAATATAGATACAAAATTAAAGAATAGAAATAAAATTTTTTCCTTGGGATTAAAATTCTTAGAATTTACTTTGTTAACAACTTTAATCTATAAGGTACATCAGTGTTAATTATATTTATCAGGTTGTACATCACACCTCTAGTACTTATTTTATAACTGGAAGTTCATACCTTTTTTTTTTTTTTTTTTTTTTTTTTGCAGTATGTGGGCCTCTCACTGTTGTGGCCTTTCCCACTGCAGAGCATAGGCTCTGGATGCACAGGCTCAGCAGCCATGGCTCACGGGCCTAGCTGCTCCGCGGCATGTGGGATCTTCCCACACTGGGCACAAACCCGTGTCCCCTGCATCGGCAGGCGGACTCTCAACCACTGCGCCACCAGGGAAGCCAGGAAGTTCATACTTTTTGACTACCTTTATCCACTTTCCCTTCCCTTCACCCCCTGCCTCTGGTAGCCACAAATATGATCTTTTTTTCTCTGAGTTTTTTTGTTTGTTGTTTTGGTTGGTTTTGAAGTATAATTGACCTAGAACACTATTTTCGTTCCTGGTACACAACATAGTGATTTGTTATTTGTGTATATTTCAGAATGATCACCATGATAAGTCTAGTTACCATCTGTCACCATACAAAGATATTACATAATTATTGACTATATTCCCCATGCAGTATGTTTCATACCTGTGACTCATTTATTTTGTAACTGAAAGTTTATACCTCTTAATCTCCCTTGCCTATTTCTCTCTTCCCCCCAGCCCCTCTGGCAACAACCTGTTTGTTTTCTGTATCTATGACTCTGTTTCTATTTAATTATGTTTGTTCAATTCTTTTGTTTTTAAGATTTCACATATAAATGAAATCATACAGTATTTGTCTTTCTCTGACTTATTTCACTAAACATAAACCCCTCTAGGTCCATCCATGTTGTTGCAAATGGCAAGATTTCATTCTTTATATGGCTTAGTAATATATATATATATATATATATATATATATATATATATATATAGCACATATTCTTTATCCATTCATCTATTGAGTGAAACCTATGTTGCTTCCATATTTTGGCTATTATGAATAATGCTATAGTGAACGTAGGGGTACACATATCTTTTCAAGTTAGTGTTTTTGTTTTCTTTGGATAGATTCCCAGGAATGAAATTGCTGGATCATATGGTAGTTTTATTTTTAGTTATTTAAGGAACCTCTGTACTGTTTGCTATAGTGGCTATACCAATTTAGATTCTCACCAATGATGCACAAGTGTTCCCTTTTCTTCACATCCTCACCAACACTTGTTATTTTTTGTCTTTTTTTTTTGCGGTACGTGGGCCTCCCACTGTTGTGGCCTCTCCTGTTGCAGAGCACAGGCTCTGGATGCACAGGCTCAGTGGCCATGGCTCACAGGCCCAGCCACTCCGTGGCATGTGGGATCCTCCCGGACCGGGGCACAAACCTGTGTCCCCTGCATCGGCAGGCGGACTCTCAACCACTGCACCACCAGGGAAGCCCTTGTTGTCTTTTTGATAATAGCCCATCTGATAGGTATGAGATGACATCTTGTTTTGGCTTTGATTTGTATTTTCCTGTTGATTAGTGATGTTGAGCATCTTTTCACGTGCCTGTTGGCTATCTGTATGTCTTCTTTGGAAAAATGTCTATTCATATATTCTGCCCATTTTTAGATTGGTTTGTTTGTTTTTTTGATATTGAGCTGCATGAGCTGCTTGTATATTTTGGAGATTAACCCTTTGTCAGTTGCTTCATTTGCAAATGTTCTCTCCCATTCTGAGGGTTGTCTTTTCATCTTGTTTATGGTTTCCTTTGCTGTGCAAAAGCTTTGAAGTTTCATTAGGTCCCATTTGTTTATTTTTGTTTTGATTTCCATTTCTCTAGGAGGTGGGTCAAAAAGGATCTTGCTGTGATTTATGTCACAGAGTGTTTTTCCTATGTTTTCCACTAAGAGTTTTATAGTGTCCAGTCTTACATTTAGGTCTTTAATCTATTTTGAGTTTATTTTTGTGTATGGTGTTAGGAAGTGTTCTAATTTCATTCTTTGACATGTAGCTGTGCAGTTTTCCCAGCACCACTTATTGAAGAGGCTGTCTTTTCTCCATTGTACATTCTTGCCACCTTTATCAAAGATAAGGTAACCATATGTGCGTGGGTTTATCTCTGGGATTTCTATTCTGTTCCATTCATCTATATTTCTGTTTTTGTGTGTGTACCATATTGTCTTGATTACTGTAGCTTTGTAGTATAGTCTGAAGCCAGGGAACCTGATTCCTCCAGCTCCGTTTTTCTTTCTCAAGATTACATTGGCTCTACAGGGTCTTTTGTGTTTCCATACAAATTGTGAAATTTTTTTGTTCTAGTTCTGTGAAAAATGCCATTGGTAGTTTGATAGGGTTTGCATTGAATCTGTAGATTGCTTTGGGTAGTATAATCGTTTTCACTATGTTCATTCTTCCAATCCAAGAACATGGTATATCTCTCCATTTATTTGTATCATCTTTAATTTCTTTCATCAATGTCTTATAGTTTTCTGCATACAGTTCTTTTTTCTTCTTACGTAGGTTTATTCCTAGGTATTTTATTCTTTTTGTTGCAATTGTAAATGGGAGTGTTTCCTTAATTTCACTTTCATATTTTTCATCATTAGTGTGTAGGAATGAAAGAGATTTTTGTGCATTAATTTTGTATTCTGCTACTTTACCAAATTTATTGATTAGCTCTAGTAGTTTTCTGGTAGCATCTTTAGGATTCTCTATGTACAGTATCATGTCATCTGCAAACAGTGACAGTTTTACTTCTTTTCCAATTTGGATTCCTTTTATTTCTTTGTCTTCTCTGATTGTCATGGCGAGGACTTCCAAAACTATGTTGAATAAGATTGGCAAGAATGGGCATCCTTGTCTTGGTCCTGATGTTGGTGGAATATTACTCAGCCATAAAAAGGAATGGACTTGGGTCATTTATAGAGATGTGGATGGACCTAGAGTCTCTCATACAGAGTGAAGTAAGCCACAAAGAGAAAAACAAATATCGTATATTAACGCATATATGTCGAATCTTGAAAAATGATACAGATGAACTTATTTGTAGGGCAGGAATAGAGACGTAGACATAGAGAATGTATATGTGGACACAGCAGGGGAAGGTGAACGTGGGGCGAATTGGGAGATTAGGCTTGACATAAATACACTACTATGTGCAAAATAGATAGCTAGTGGGAACCTACTGTATAGCACAGGGAGCTCAGCTCGATGCTCTGTGATGGCCTAGATGTGTGGGATGGGGGTAGGCTGGGAGGGATGTCCAAGAGGGATGGGATATATGTTTACATATAGCTGATTCACTTCATCGTACAGCAGAAACTAACACAACATTGTAAAGCAATTTTACTCCAATAAAAAAAAATTGTCCTCTTAATCTTAGAGTATATTTCAACATAGCATATCCTCTTTTGTAGTAATTTTGTTTCATAAGGAGGTATCTGCACCGATTATTACAAATATACACCTTACTTTAAACAATCATATGTCTGGTGATTTTTCTCTGTTCATTCATCCTTACAGAGAAAATTCTATGCTGTATAATATTGGAATTTGTGATGGTTCTATCAAGTATTGTTGGTTTCCTCTAATTATCTAGAGATCCTTTAGGCAGAAGAGAAAGCTTTAAATTCCCAGTTGTTATAACTTTGCCCTTTGAACGGTCCAGTGACCCAAGGAAAACAAGAGCTAATCACAGCAGAGACTGTGTAGGCTTGGCAGCCAGGATCGAATCTTGGGAAATAAAGCATAATTTCCTGAATTCAGTTGTCTTCATGGAGAGCAGTATTCCTTTTATTTGTCTGACATGGCTGCCTGCACCTGTTGTAAGCTGTGCAGAGACTTTGCCATCTAGTGAACATCCCAGAAATATTGGTGAAATCTGCAGTGTCCTATGATTGCTACAAAACCTACACTCTTCCTTCAACCTTTGCCACAGGCTCCAGCAGTGATGATGCTGTTCTATGGGCACATTTTTCATTTATTTCTGAGTGAAAACTGATCTATCTTATGCCGCAGTTCTGCATATGTTTGGCTTTCCTTCAGTCTGCTGCTGGTGGTCTATATCTAGAAAGACACTTATGGCATGTGCAGATATGTCTTCCTAGTTTCCAGAAATGATACACATTTTCCCTCCTCAACTCGTCTCAGAGTATGCAACGCTCTTTTCACTTGCATCTGACATTTGAGAGGGTGGTGCATTGAAAGGAGAGGAATTCTGTGTCTGTGATTGAGAGACTGTTTCACCCAAAGTAAGTACCTTCAAAACCTAAGATTAGTGATGAATAAAGGAAAGAGATATAATAGAATTATTCACTGACTCGAATAAATATGTATAGTTTTATTTACTTAACAGAAAACACTTCCCATTTTTATCATTCAGTTCAAATAACTTTTGTTCCTTTTCTTTTTAAAAATCTCATAGCTTATTTCTCTTCTTTAGAGATAACAAATCATTACCAGTGGAAAGAGGACTGGACTGGGAATCAGAAAAACAGAGCTCTGGCCCAGATCTGATACTAACTACCTATACTCTTAAATTCTATAAGCTTCAATTTTCCCACCATTAAAGTGAAAAAAAATGGACTACATTCTCTCCTGAAGTGCTCCATAGTTCTTCTAGTTCATATTAATAGAACCATTGATGATGACATGTTTAAAAAACTATAGAGTTATAGGTGGACAAGGTTATTTCTTGTTTAGAAGACAAGAGGCTCCTCTCACTCCACGTCTGGAATACTAGTAAAACAGAAGTTATGTAGGTAAACAGAGTGCTGTAACTGATTTATAATTGGTTTTCCCCTACTAACTTTCTCGGTCCTATTGATTTTGTATCATTTGCAAAAATAAAGTATGCTGAATTACCTGAAGTAGGGGTACATCTATGAGGTGAGAGTGATTCAGGGGATACCTCATATGGACCTTTTTTTTTTTGCTGCAAATTATCCTTAATAGAGAATATTGCTATGGTTCCTTCTTCACGTGCTTGAGCATCCCATCACTTATCACTCTGCATCACTGCGTATGATGTTGAATGTGTTTTAGCTGTTTGAAAAAGAGAAAAGGTATGATCTTTCCATCTTACTAAAGTGTTGATTTGTAATAAATACTAATTTACTATCACTAATACTGTTTCTTTGGGTATTGCTTAATCTGTACGATGAAAAGTGGCTTTTGAATACTATAGTTATCTCTCAAATGGAATGGCTTCTATTTTTTTAAACTGATAATGAAAAATATTGCAAGTGAAAAAAAAAGTTGCAGTTCAAAGTCTTAAAGCCAACTAGTGTTTTGTCCAGATGGCTATCCTGTTTGGAAATGGTAAAAATGTACAGACTACGGTTCACAAAATACTGAAGTCTGGATGTTTTGCTTTTCTGTGTGTATGTCTTTTATGTTCATCTCTAATAATGATTGGTACTCTTTTAGCATGCTCTTCCACGTTATCCCTTAGTGATGAAGCTGCATTTTGTTGAATTTTTAAGTATTGGTGGCTTTTTTTTGTTTCATTATTGGCCTCTTTGGTGAAGCTTTAACTCAACTTTCCTTTAAATGAAAATTCATTATTCACTTTTTATATTGATTGACTGTTTAAAATATCAGAATATTCTTTCTTAATACTATTTCCATGTTCAGCCAGGCTAACAAAATTCAAATAAAGGAGAAGGTTATTTTTTTACTTTTTTGTTACATTTCTTTTTCTATAATAATTTTTTAAATATTTTATATTAGTAAAAGATAAATCTAATATTTCAACTCCTTTTTCTGGAAGACTATTATTTTTTTCCTTATTATAGAAAAAACAGTCTATGATAGTCTAATGAACTGTGGAAATATCCACTTACTCTTAAAAAACATAGGTATTTAATATTAATAAAGGTTATGTTTATTAATCATTGAAACTTCACTCAGTTTTTTTTCTTTTATGAAATAATAAGAAATATTCATTCTTCACAGTTCAATATCCAGCTGACTTGGATTTCTTCCTGCAAAAAATTCCGCACTAGTATCCTTGATTTTAATCTTCCTCTTTCTCCAATATCTCAAAGCTGAATAATTTTTCTTTAATAAAACTTTCATTCTTTTTCCTCTTTAAATTTGGGATGGCTTCACATGCAATTAGACTTTAAAGACGAAGATTAGTGAGGGCTGGGAAAACCAGAGAAGTTGCCTACCCCCTGTGCATCAAGTCCCCTGGACAAGAACCCTGGAGTCATTTTCAGCTTCTGCAGTTCTCCTCCACCAATGTGAAAACTTCAGGCTTTACTGAAGCAAACTCAGAAATGCTCAGATCATCTCCTCCTAATCCCATCGCTTCTGCCTCATTAAAAAAAAAAAAAAAATTTATTAGTTTCTGCTTTATAACAAAGTGAATCAGTCATACATATACATCTGTTCCCACATTCCTTCCCTCTTGAGTCTCCCTCCCTCCCACCCTCCCTATCCCACCCCTCCAGGCGGTCACAAAGCACCGAGCTGATCTCCCTATGCTCTGCGGCTGCTTCCCACTAGCTTTCTACCTTACGTTTGGTAGTGTATATATGTCCATGCCTCTCTTTCGCTTTGTCACAGCTTACCCTTCCCCCTCCCCATATCCTCAAGTCCATTCTCAAGTAGGTCTGTGTCTTTATTCCCGTTTTACCCCTGGGTTCTTCATGACATTTTTTTTCTTAAATTCCATATATATGTGTTAGCATACGGTATTTGTCTTTCTCTTTCTGACTTACTTCACTCTGTATGACAGACTCTAGGTCTATCCACCTCATTACAAATAGCTCAGTTTCGTTTCTTTTCATGGCTGAGTAATATTCCATTGTATATATGTGCCACATCTTCCTTATCCATTCATCTGATGATGGACACTTAGGTTGTTTCCATCTCCGGGCTATTGTGAATAGAGCTGCAATGAACATTTTGGTACATGTCTCTTTTTGAATTATGGTTTTCTCAGGGTATATGCCTAGTAGTGGGATTGCTGGGTCATATGGTAGTTCTATTTGTAGTTTTTTAAGGAACCTCCATACTGTTCTCCATAGTGGCTGTACCAATTCACATTCCCACCAGCAGTGCAAGAGTGTTCCCTTTTCTCAACACCCTCTCCAGCATTTATTGTTTCTAGATTTCTTGATGATGGCCATTCTGACTGGTGTGAGATGATATCTCATTGTAGTTTTGATTTGCATTTCTCTAATGATTAATGATGTTGAGCATTCTTTCATGTGTTTGTTGGCAGTCTGTATATCTTCTTTGGAGAAATGCCTATTTAAGTCTTCTGCCCAGTTTTGGATTGGGTTGTTTGTTTTTTTGCTGTTGAGCTGCATGAGCTGCTTATAAATTTTGGAGATTAATCCTTTGTCAGTTGCTTCGTTTGTAAATATTTTCTCCCATTCTAAGGGTTGTCTTTTGGTCTTGTTTATGGTTTCCTTTGCTGTGCAAAAGCTTTGAAGTTTCATTAGGTCCCATTTGTTTATCTTTGTTTTTATTGTCTTTCATCTGGGCTCTTAAAATAGGCTTTTGTCTTACCTTGCGCCCTAAAAGGCTTCACACTCCAGACCTCTTCCACACTATTAGAATAATATCTAGGAAATAAACCTGTTCGGTTGCTTTTCTGAATAATGTTCCCCAAGAATTCCTGTGCCCTTAGTATAAAGTCCAGATTGCTTAACTTGCACGTGAACTCCACCCCATGGACTTTATACTCCAGTCTATATACATCCAGTTCTACTGGATATAAAGCCTGGGGAGATGGCAGTGGTCACAGTCTGACCTGGTATAGTAGACCTAAAATAAAATTTTGAAATCTTAACACTGTAGTAGGAAATAGAGCCATGGCTAACATTTTACAGTTTACATAGATGATTTTAGTCAGAGTCCAAGTTCTAATGTCTGAGTCCAAGTTCTTAACCATGACTAAAATAACCATTTTAGTCATGGTTAAGAACTTGGACTCAGACATTAGGTTGCCCCAGTCCAAATTCTGGCTTTTCTAGTTACTCATCTGTTCTTGGGCAAGAAATAAACCTCTTTGGACTTCCTTGTGTGAAATAATTGTTCCTACCCCATAGGTTATTGTGAAGATTGAATTAAATAATACAGTGTACATGTAAAACATTTAGAACAGTACTTGTCCTTAGTAAGACTTCAACAAGTATTAGCTTTTTTTGACTAATTTTTTTAAATGTTGGTTATTATGATGTTCCATTGTGTTACATTTCTGGAGAAGTGAGATAGTAAATTTTTCCTAATTTTAAGCTTAAATTCATCTCACACAAGGACATCATATCCTCTTTTATTCAAATGGGAAAACAATGCTAATATAATAATGATACTATGTATGTATGAATTATTACCTAAATTTATGTTTTTTTAAAAGTCTTCTCCATTTCTCTATTTTTATTATTATATCTTATTTCTTTTGTAAACAACCAAACAATCTGCTTCTTATCAGTGATAATTTAAATGACCTTATTATTCTTTCCTGTATTTTCCAATCCAAATCTTTTCTTCTTATTTTTAAATCAATATCTGCACAGGGCTTTACTCAGAAGATTGAGGTGATCAGATGAATTTGATCTTCTCTGTTGTCGATCTTAATTTAACTGTATTTTCATCCATTTACTTGGACTTTTCCCCATACTTAATGTTATTCTTCTTGATTTCAAAGCTTAATGATTTATTCTTTGTTCTTGACCCTATCCTATCCTCATATTCCAAGAGAAATTCCCCTTAAGCAAGTACTCTCTCCATATCTTTAATTTCCTATTTCATTAACTCCTTTTGTTCTGCCTTCGAGCAAGCATAACTCTCTCTTACATTGAAAAATAATGTGCTCTTTGGTTCTATTTTGTCCCTGTTTTTCTTCCCTTGAAAGTGAATTTCTTGAACAAGTTTTGTGTACCAATTTCCTTTATTTCTTTATAACCTACTTGTTGCTTATCTACTCTCACTACTGTACTAAAATTGTAATCTTACTTGTATATTAGTTTAGTATTTTCATATTAATATTTTATAATATTTAAGATATTTTATAATACACACTTTTCTTCTTAATATTTCATTTTCCTTCTTAAAAACTTCAGCAAATTGCACTGACCTTTGGCATTCTATTTGACACCTTCCCCGCTCTCACCTCTAATATCCTTCCCTGATTAGATCTAGGCAAGAACTTCCACTTCAGTTCAATTGATCTTTTCATTTGCTATTGCCTTGACTTGTCTTGTTTTCTCTTGTAGGTCAGAGCCAAGCCCTGCTTAGGGCTGAGCCTTTGATTATGATTTCCCTTCCCATAGGAATGTCCTCTTCTTCTGGTACAGCTTTTAAAGCTTAGCCTGAGTTCCACCTCATCTAAGAAGCTTTTGTTGATCACTTCAGCCCTCACTGCCTTTAACCTCTTATAAACAGTGAGAGATATAAAATGAATTCTTTTGGGGGAGAGTCAAAATATGTAAGTTGCACTCTTGCATCTGTTGTGTATTTGCTGTGGCCAGTGACATAGCTGACTAAAATCTTTAGCTTCTTCATCTATTAGATGAAGTTATTCATACCTCCCTGATCTACCTCCTAGGGTTGTTGTAAGTGATAAATATAATATATATACAAACATTTTGTTAAATTAAAAAAATCTGTCACAAACAAATCAACTTGTTAGCTGTATTGTTTTTGTACATTTTTCTCTTATGCTGTTACTGTACTCAGTACTGTCATTTAAATTTCCATGTGTTTATTTGGACTAAATTAGGTTTCAAATTCTTTGGGTGGGGCTGCGGTGGGGGGGGCAAGGAAGATTGATAGTGATATGATCAAAGACCAAAAAGAGCCATCTCCCAATTATCTTAGAGCTAATTATCTTAGATGCATAATTGGCTTGTACTTCCCTTTAAAGTGTGAATCCATGTCAGAGGAGCTTATATTCTTATCTCGACCACATGGAGAGAGTAAATTGAAGATACCTGATAGAAACACTCTATCAACTGAAAGAGGGTCAACAAGAGAGTGAACAAAGATGGTTAGCTTGCCTCAGCTCACCCTGGTCTGGCTTGGTGTAGTCACACAGACTTACTGGAAAACAGGAGGTAGAAGAAAGGCAGTAGAGCTTGGGCTCATCCCATTTTCTTTAGTTGAAGTATAATTTGCATAAAATAAGATATGAATTAGTTTGAGTCTCAACAAATGTATTCCTTGTGTAACCACCACCTTGATCAAGATGTAGAACATCTCTATGCCCAGAACATCCCCAATGCCCTTTCACGGTCAATTCCTTCTGCCTCCAGAGACAAACACTGTTCTGATTTCTATCACCATATCTTAGTTTTGCCTGCTCAGAAACTTTACATAAATGAAACCGTAAAGTATGTGGTGTTTTTTTCTTGGCTTCTTTCATGCAACACAATGTTATTTTGAGATTCAGACATTTTGTTGCATATATAAGTAGTTCATAACATTTTGTCAAGTAGTACTCCATTGGATAAATACATCTTTATTTATTTTTCATTAGCCTATTGATGGACATTTGAGTTGTTTCTGAGTTTTAACTATTATGAAAAAGGAGCTATGAACATTCCTGTATAGGTTTTTTTCGTTTCTCTTGAGATTCTCAGCAGACTGGATAAAAAACAAGATCCAATGATATGCTGTTTTTAAGAGACACATTTTAAGTATAAAAATACAGACGGGTTGAAAGTAAAAGAATGGCAAAAGATATAGCGTGTAAACACTAAGCAAAAGAAAGCTGAAATGTCTATATTAATATCAAATAAAGTAGACTTCAAGACAAGGAATATTAATACAGATAAAAATGGTCATTTCATTGGGATAAAAGGTCAGATTTGTAACGAGACATAGCATTCTTAAATGTGTATGATGAAATCATTACATTCTAAAACAGAAGAAAAAATTGACAGAACTAAAGTGAGAAATAGACAAATGCACAATTATTTTTAGAGATTTTAACAGTCTTCTTTCAGTAGTTGATAAAACAAGTAGAAAAAAACCTGTAAGGACATAGGAGACAAATAGTATTATCAATTATCAAACATGAGGCTCAAATTGACAGTTATAGAATATTACAATCAACTACAGAATATACATTCTTTTCAAGTGCACATGGAACTTTCACCAAAGATCATATGCTGGGCCATAAAATAAGTCTCAATCTATTTGATTATTTGGCTACAATGGAATTCAGTTAGAAACCAATAACAATAAGACATCTAGAAAAAGTCCTTTTTTTTTTGAAAAATTAAGCAACTCACTTTTAAGTCAATCCCTGAACCAAAGAAATCATAAGGAAAATTAGGAAGTGTTCTATACTGAATGACAGACTACAACATGTTAAAAGTCTGTGTGTTTATGTTTTTTAACTATAATGTTGTCTCAGGGACTGATTAATCAAATTTACATTTTCTTCAGAAGAATTGGGAAAGAGAATGGGCAGAAAAGCAGACTAAAGGCTTAGAATTATAGGGATCAACCCACCATCAGCCAGTGTTTTTATTTTACTACAGTTGTTATTGAGTCACTGTACCTTGGTTGAACTAATAGGTAATATCCTTTCAATGTCAATAAAAAGAATGCTAAATAAATGTTTTGGCAATTTCACCCTGATAAATCCCATACTGGGATGTGTATGGTGCTTCCATTTCCATCCAATGAAACACTAGCAGAAATAGTCTGAATAGCGTTAATATTAACAGATTATAACTAAAGTGTAAGTTAGATGGTGATTAAAGATTTGAAGAGACAACCAATGAAAATTGAGAAATCTCTGTTCTGAGATCTGAGACAAAGCCATCTGTCTCTGATTTTAGTTCAGTCCTTAATGAATATAAGTAGTCTGACTAAATGATCTCTGGGGAGGCCCCCTTCCAAACACAAAACCTGTGATTTTAATTAGCATTGGTTATGGTGCCAATACAAGGGAAAGAATTTGCTCAGTGCCATAAAGAAAGTAGGGGTTTAATTCTAAATATAAATCATATCTTCTAATTTGCAAATTCTTTTATTTGGAAGAACATTTTCTTTATAGAACTCAAACCATTCTCTCTCTCTCTCTCTCTCTGCCTATCTCTATCTTTTATGAGAAACCAAAAGAAAATTCAGTTTGCAATTTGTGATCATGATTCAAACTTTAAAAAAAAATGTGTGTCATTTCTTGCCCTTTGATAATTTCCAAGTGATGAGGCTGCTTTTACAGATCGGTCCTTGCTTTTAATGATTTCAGTATATTTTGGTTGGGAGTGAGAAAAATAAATGGGAAATGTCATTCATGACTATGAGCCTGGAAACGAATACATAGAAGGCAAATGATCACTTTATTGGGGAGAGGCGGTATGTCTTCCTGAGGCTTTTGCCCTTTTCCCTTTTTAAGCCTGCTATTTTTCCTGTTTTAGTTTGCAGATGAAACTGGTACAGCAATATGGTGGGAGGGAAATCATGTGACCTGACATATGTGGGCTTCTGCATCTATGTGCATGGATAGGGAGCTGTTCAAAATCTCACCATCTTATGAGTTCTAACCATACTTTTATAATTCACATACATGGAGTTATGTAGGGAAACTTTTAAACATAAAACGTAAGTGGTCACTTCTTTTTGTTTAAAATACCCTTTCTCCATTCATTTCTACAGGCAAATTTAATGTTTTAATAATATGAAGAAAAATAATAAAATGAGTAAACAATGTTATAGGGCTCTACAGTTCAAAAAGTGGTTTACTTTAAATAATCTGATTTCATTCCAACAACAACCTTATGGATTTGATCAGGACAGGAATTATCCTTGTTCTAAAGAGAGGGGGAAAAAAAGAAGAATTAGAAATAAAGAAAGAGAGAGAGAAGGGAGGGAGGGAGAGAGGCAGGAAGGAGCCCTTAAGGCTTGAGGGAAGAGTGGCTAATTCTCTATTTGTTCTCTCTAAAATGTATTAGGAGTGATTAGAAGCCAGGGAATATGCTAGTGAAGATAGCTGCCACCATGTTGAATAGACAAATGCATTAGCAGCACACTTTTCATACATAAAAACAAACAAACAAAAAGTTTTATAAGCAATACCTGTTTCACAGCTGTGATTTTAATTGGTTCTATATCTTTTAATTGGTCTGTTTTAAAACTGCATCATGGTCCCAAAAGAATATCCCTTTTCTAATCTTTTAAAATTTCAACAAATATTTCTAGGCATTAAAGATAGGCAACATTTTGCAAGCTTTGCCTGCTTCTCTGATGTTGAGCTGTTTTTAGCTGCTAAATTTGGCTCCTGTATACTCCATATCTATCCATAAGGCGGTTCTTGGGTCCACTCTGCAGACGGCCATCCAGGTTTAGATTTTTCTGAGCCACCGGGCATGGCTATCCTGCTTTTAACATCTCCAATTTGTGCTCAGGCTAAGGACATTGGGTGGCAGTGAGCTTTCCTTCATTTCTGGTGTGATTGTTGCTTCTCAGGTTCTGGCTTGGGCTCTGATCTTGACATTTATGTCACAGGTGTCCCCGGTGAAACTGCTGGGAAAGCAGATGGCAGGCCTAACTGAGGTTGGCAGCATCTGCTGCTATACTCACTGTCCCTGCTACCTGCTCCACTTTCTTCTTCCTGTTGATATGTGTTGCCTTGCATGGTCATTTCATTCTTTCAATGTTATTTACCGTTCTTTAGGCCTTTCCAAACCTGAATACCTTTTTGCAACTCTTTCGATGCATTTGCTTTGCTTGCGACCCTGTCATCCAGGAAGGCTCATGACATGGCTGGCTTCTGTGAGTCCTTCAGGGATTTTGCTTGAATGTTACTTCCTCAGCAAGACTTTCCTTGACCACTCTATTTCAAATTACAACACACCCTTCTTCTCCCTCACTCTCTACCCTGTCTTTTTTTTCCCTCTCTTTCCTACATTATCTTTTTCCATAGCAATTACCACCACCTGCTATATTCTATAATTAATTTTCTTGTACATAATCTGTAGTACTAGGATACATAAAATATAAGCTTCATGAGGGCAGAGATTTGTCTGTAAGCATCTGGAAGAATGCTGGGTTTTAGTGAGAGCTTAAAAATTTTTTTGTTAAATGATAAACTGGATTGTAAATTGCAAAAGATCGGACTTCTAGCTTTATATTTAGTCTTATTTATTCTGCTTCATACAGTGTTATTTGTAAGAACTTGAAGGGGTCCTAGAGTCTGTCATACAGAGTGAAGTAAGTCAGAAAGAGAAAAACAAATACCGTATGCTAACACATATATATGGAATGTAAAAAAAAAAAAAAAGGTTCTGAAGAGCCTAGGGGCAGGACAGGAATAAAGACGCAGATGTAGGGAATGGACTTGAGGACACGGGGAGGGGGAAGGGTAAGCTGGGACAAAGTGAGAGAGTGGCACGGACATAAATACACTACCAAATGTAAGATAGATAGCTAGTGGGAAGCAGCAGCATAGCACAGGGAGATCAGCTTCGTGCTTTGTGACCACCTAGAGGGGTGGGATAGGGAGGGTGGGAGGGAGATGCAAGAGGGAGGGGATATGGGGATATATGTATACATATAGCTGATTCACTTTGTTATACAGCAGAAACTAATACAACATTGTAAAGCCATTATACTCCAATAAAGATGTTAAAAAAAAAAAGAACTTGAAGGGTATAGGGAAAAAATGGAATAAGTAGCATCTTCTGTGTGTGCTAGGTAATTTACTTATCGTCTTCAATCCTCATTATAATCCAAGTACTTTGTTTAAAGAACCACAGCTAGAAAGTGGCAGAGTAAGGATGCAAACTAGTTCTGTCTGGCTCCAGAGTTACTGCCTTTTCTTCAGAAGCCTGGTGTACACCAAATAATAGTAAGTCAATTAGAGCTCCTCAAAATGAGTGATGATGCATAAATCAAGATGAGTGCCAAAAAAGTTTGGTGGGAAAAAAAAGAAACTTAAATTAGCTCCCTAGAAAATAAGCAACAACCCCAAAAGAAGGAAATCCCAAACTATTTATAGCCATAACCCTCTTGGCTTAAGTGCCTGGACCTCCAAGGTAACTAATTTTTAAAAGGAAGACATGTATCTGGACAGATATTTTCACATATTTGCTGAAAATATATTTTTACAGTGTGAACTCAACAAAGACAAATAGATTCATTCTTTATCCTAAAAAGAGGCAAGAAAAACTTCAACCATTGCTTTTCAGTGTTTTCTTATTGCATTCCAAGAAGCAGTAATTGATTGTATTTTTAAAACAAGCCAGATTTTATGTTAAGATCCTTTTTTACTGTGTCTTCTTTCTGACCTCTTTTGGTCTAGTTATGCAAATGCAAATTAAATCTCATTTTTAATGCAGTTCCCCATATTTATCTAGAAACCATATGATGCAATAAGCACTGGAGAAGAAGGCGGTTAGCAGGTCCAGACAAGCTCCCTGCCCTCATGCTGCTCATTACCAAGCAGCGGCAACCACTGATCGGGGAGACAAAATGTTTTATCACCATCTTCTGGTTGTTGAGTTATCTCTAATCCAGAATTTATGTAAAAGACCATAATAATTAATCTAATTTTGTCTTCATTTTTCTTACTTTAGTAAAAGATAATTTGATGCTCTGCTTTTTAGACAATCATACAATCTGTAGGTTGGAAATATTTTTGGAATTGTTTATTCCAATTATTTGCCCAGACAAGCATCCTTTCTATAGTATCAGCTTGAATATCTCTGGTAACTGAGAATTACTTCTTATTAAAGAGTAGCTGTTTTGCTTTATGCAGGTCTAAGAATTTGAACATTATTTATATCGAATCAGTTTTTTTCCTGTGACATTCACGTGCATCTTAGATCTGTTCTCTTGAGTCACAAGAGCCAGTTGTACATCCAGGCCCCCTTCAACATCACAACTTGTTCAATACTGTCTCTTTGATGTCTTTTGTTATTCAGTTCTTTTATTGGGTATCTACTTTGTGCAAGGTATTGCTTTATGAACTTCAAGAGTTACAAAGAGGAGGACATCATACACTTACCTCAAGGCAGTTACATAAATACAACAAATAGTGTGTAAAAAACAAGTGTTATTTAGCTCAAAAAAGTGAAGGACATAACAGGATGGAAGGATGTGGAAGTATTTATGGAAAATGCAATATTTGAGATTTAAAACTGCTATTGTCTCATCAGGTTGAATTGGTAATACAGTGAATGTCAGGTCATGAAAACAGCATAAACAATTGCTTGGAAGTGAAGATACAGAGATCACAGTTTGAACAAATTATTTTGTCTTTATGAAAGGTGAGGGTAGGGGTTGACAGGATGTAAGACTGGAAAGAAAATTTGGAGCGTCCTTTAAATGTCAGGCAGGGGAATTTGTACTTTATGTGGATGGTAATGGAGAATCCTTGACGATACTTGGATGAGGATGACAAATGTAAGTCTCTAGTTTCATTAAAACTGACCTAGAAGTAGTAATTTAGGGACAAATTAAAGCAAAGGAAAATGTATGTAGAGGTATGCATTAAGAAGTAAATACTGCACTATTTTTCTACCATAAATATAATGGAAATTCAGAAAATGAAGAAGAAATTTCTTAATGTTTTCCAGAACAGTGGCTCGTGAAGAATTGATAAGATTGTGAAAAGCAAATTCATGAATGTTGAACTTTCTGGGCTGGTGAAATAAGCTAGAGAAACAGAAACAAACATATCTGTGTATATGTGCACATGTGTGTGGTGTGTGCATGTGTGATGGAGAGGAGAGGCAGTGACGATAGTAGTCTGACTTTAGGTTAAGGGCACGTATTAGGAAAGGTGAGGTCAGCTCAAACTATAGAGGTGCCATAAATGTATGCAGTCACGTATAAAGTTCTATATAACTGAAACAACGACCACAAAATCAGAAACCTAGAATTAGTTGGTGTCATGACACATAAATTATCCCCAAAAGGAAAGAAAGTGTACTCAGTAAAAAGACCAAGAAAGCTCCTGAATAAATATAGGGTTATGACTGTTAATTCACCAGTGATTTACTGAACGGTTTATCTCAGGTGAGTACTGTGCTGGACACTGGAAACCACAAACAAAAATGGGATAAGATAAGGAAGGTGGGATAATGGAGAGAGAAGCTTTACAGAAATAACTTTAATAAAAAGTTCAAATGACAAACAACAGCACTAAGGTGTCTCTGAAAAAAGGAAAAGAAGCCAGCATTTACTAAGAATCTGCTGTGTCCCAGTCATAGTGCTTAGTTTGTTCTTATAAATTTATTTCATAAAACTCAAAATGAGCCTTCATGTCTACTGATGAGAACACTGAGGTTCAGAGTTTAAAGCTTATTCCAGTGGAAGTCAAGCGAACCCCACAATAGCAAGATTATGAAGGGGAAACTGAATTACCCTAGTGGGTCACCAGTTTGTTTAATAGCAGTGGGCTTAGTGTACCCTACAAACATCTTAGCTATAGATGGGGATCCAGTGACTTAAAAAAATCAGACTTATTTCACATTATCCTTTTCAACTTATCAATGGTACATTTCTCACTCCTGAGGCAAAATGGGACAATGAAGTATATTTGAATTTGAAATCAGACACATGTGAGTTTAAATGCTGGCTCTGTGTGACCATGTCAGGTTACACAGCCTATATAAGCCTGGATCACCATCACATTAGAAAAGTGACCACAATACTACTTCCTTCACAAAATATTACAAGAATTAAATGTAGCAACTAATAGCAAGAACCAGGTAGAGTGCCAGAATTTAGGTCATGCTAACATGATGTGAAGAAACAAATCCATGGTCTCTTACGCACTCATTCTCATTTCTAGTTCTTTGTCTCTCTCAGGCACACACATGCACGTGCACACACACAGGCATGCACAGGCATGCACAAATTTTGTATCTAGGACACTTTGGAATGTAGCTATCTTTTGAGTATCGTTTTTCATTCTAAAGACCTGCTCCTGGTTCTGCCTGATTGTTCTCTCCTGGGGAAGATACCCAGACATTCAGATTTACTATCCCACTTATGAGGTTAGAGGCCACTTTTTTCTCCCCTGTAAGAAAGGATGAGGGCTGAGGGGGACAGTTTTAGGTAGCAATCCTCAGTGAAACAGAAGGAAGGAAGAAAACTGAGCTGGAAATATTCAAGCCTTTGGAGAACATGGAAATGTCTCACTCTCATGGGGAGGACCATACCTTAGGAAATTTCCTTCCTTAGTTGACTCTTAAGATCCAGAAGTAGAATTCAATGATTCTAGTATGATCGATCCATCAAAAACAAACTAGAATGTAATCAGATTAGAGGTGAACTTCCAGTTGATAAGTCATTTTGGCAAGGTTGAAGTATTTCACGGATGTGAACATGCATTTAATATATCTGAAGATAAAGAAAGGATGTAGAAACAAGTTGCCACCCTACCTGCAATAAAATGAAAATGCTTGTATAAAAATGGAGGCATATTTCATATATAATTGATTTTTTCCCAGGAAATTTGATGAAAGTGATTATTGTTACCTTGAATGATATTTCCCAGGGATCACGATAGCATTGGAGTACATCTCTGTTAAAGAAAAACAAAATGTGTTTAAAAACATAACAGTCATTTAAAGGAATATCTGTACTTTTATAAAGAATATTGCTCAACAAATATCATATGATTGTAAAATATTGAAAATAAGGTTTTTAAAAAGTGTTGTAACTAAAACTAGCATTTAAAGAATAATGACATTTTATCTGAACAGTACGTACTGAGCATATGTCTTTTATTTTCTGTTATGCTTTTTTTCTAATCTGTAGTGAGAAAACATGTAAGTCTGGTAGTTCAGAACTTTCTCACTCTTAAGGAAATTGTTAGTTACGGAAATGAGCTAGTGGATCAAGGTTAAAGAAAGAAGGATATGCAAAAACACAGTAAGTGACAATCAAAAAGTTCATAAGAAAATAGAGTCAAACCTATAGATAAAGGAAACTAGAAAATACAGAAAACAAATCTCCAGGTAATACTTAGCAAATCTTTCCTTAGCTTATGTTTCCAGTAATACTTTAATGTGCTGAAGAAAATTAAATATTACAATTGTAAAATAGGATTAAAAGATCACTTTCAGAAAAAGATATTCCTTAGTCTTTCTCAGCTTTCTTAACTCTTATGTACAAAATCCTCTAAGGTTTTTGAGCACTTATCCACAATCATCAATTATAATATAAACTATTTTATAGTTATTTCCTTATCCATAAAATGTAATAAGCCACTAATTTTCTTAGTATAAGTTTAATTTTAGAGTACTTATTAATATAAATGTGAATCTTTGTGGAAAGGAATTGAGTCATATACTATTATTTCTTTGTTTTGTTATTGCTCTTTCATATCACTGTAATACAACTTTTTGTAGATATCAACATGTGTAATAATATCGTTAATTTTTCTTTTATATTTTAATATAGAAAATTAATGTTCCTCTTTTATAAGTGAGACAAATTTTTAAAAAAGAAGACATCGAAAGGGAAACAAATGTCATTGGAATTTAGAAATCCAGTTCTTAATATTCTTTCCAACCACTTAAACTTATATTGCTTGCCTTTCCCATTATTTATGGGTCTTCCAAATACAGTGTCTGGCCTTAAAAGTTGTAATACAAAATCTTCTGTCTGAAAAGCAGTACAACTGAATGAAATTTAAAAACCATGTAACATATGTCATTTAGCATTCTCATAAAATGTCAGCATGATGTTAACAAGGGTCAAGGCAAATGCAAGAAAAACTAATATGCATGACTTCTGAAAACGTCATCCTGGGAGATCAGAAACAAGAGACTATGATTCTTATCTATATTTTACAAAAGACATTTTGAGACGGAAAAAGCAGTCAGGTGTTGTTCATTGTATGTCTTGGATGTTTTGTTAAAATATTTTGTGTTCACCATTTTAAATATCCTAAGACACATTCACTGGCTAGGATCAATGGGAGAGAAAGGGGTGACCCTACAATTAATGTACATGCACATATCTTGGTGTGTTCCTGATACTGAGTGATTCCACAACCCTGACTGTTCATAGGTTTCAAGTAGGATTTCCTCCCTAGTCCAGGATGAGGCATTGGCTTAGGAGAAGCCAATCAAAGCACAAAGCATGGCATCACCCTGGACAGCCTGATTACTTCAGAATGAGCATGTGACCCAACTGAAGCCGGTGAGATGCGGTGAGAGTTTTTCTGGGTCTTTGTTCCGATTGGATTTAAATCTGGGAGATTGGGAGGCCAGAGATGCTATAGCATCTTAGTACAATGAGGAATGAAAAGCTATCACCATAGAAGTCAGAGCCAAAGGATGCAGTATGACTAGGTGCTCTTAACATCAACTGGGCGTGCCTATAGCTAGCCCTAAACAATAAACCTTGACAATGAATTCCCATGTTGCTTTCCTTTCTTTCTTTTTTTTCTCCCTTCCTCCCTTCCTCCTTTTCTTTTTCTTTCTTTCTTTCTTTCTTTCTTTCTTTCTTTCTTTCTTTCTTTCTTTCTTCCTTCCTTTCTTCCTTTCTTTCTTTCTTTCTTTCTTTCTTTCTTTCTTTCTTTCTTTCTTCCTTCCTTTCTTTCTTTCTTTCTTTTCTTCCTTCCTTTCTCTCTCTCTCTCTCTCTCTCTTTCTTTCTTTCTTTCTCTTACCTAAGCCACTTTGGGTCATTTTTTTTGCTTCTATAACCAAAACAGACATGCTAGAATGAATTTAAAAATTCTTTTTGGCTATATCTTATTCTTGCTTGTTTCAATCAAATACCTTTTCTAATGAAAATGGTGAAGCTAGAAAATATGTAAAGAATATATTGACTTAATAATTATGACTGTTTCTGATTATAATTGATGCCATTTACTGATTTTTATTTAATCTTTATTTTAGGATTTAGTTACATGAGGTGTTTTTATTTTTTGTTTTTGTTTTTGTTTTGTTTATGACTGAATAAAGCTCAGAGATTTTAAGTTTGAATCCTGCCTGTGTGATCTGAGGTAACTTTTCCTAACCTCAGTGTACTTCCTTTCTTCAGTCTTCAAATAAGGATCATGAAAGCCTTTATCTGATGGAGTTACGGGAAGGATGAAATGATATAGTGCATGCAGACTCAGCCTGCTCAGTGACTGGCACATAGTTAGCCTGCAAATCTTAACTATGTTATTAATCTAAGTATTGGCATTTAGTATCTCACTGGCTTTCATTTTTTTCTGGTTGCTTTTCAGCCACTTAAATTAGAGATAAAATAATATCGGTGTCCCATTAGTTTAGTTTTATTTCTAGGGAAAGTTAACTTAGATAGCACAAAGGCCACCTCTTTGTTGAACTATCAAAGCCCTTTATTGGATTTCAGATACTCTGGGACTGAGGCTGATGTTAAAGCTCATGTATGTAAGACTTTCATTAATATAATTGCTGTTTTATGAGTTTTTATTTTTAACCCTTTATTTACTTTCTTTTTACTTTGAATTATTTGTATGATTCAATTTGGCTTAACAAATAAAAAGCATGAATGGAAACATTATCAGTTAACAAAATTAGTAATTCAGACCAGCTAAGTCTTAATGTTCTGTTCTAAGAAAAGCTTGTAGAAGATTAGAGCTCCATTACTGAGAGCTTTGGGCTGCTTCAAACATGCTTCTGTGTGTACACTGAGGGGTTTCTCTTCACAGTTCCTCGCCCTCTAGTGGTAGTTATAATAATGCCATTTTGTAGTCCCCGCACAGGAAATGCCTGTTCTTACTTCAGTTACCAGAATCCTTTCACAGGAAGTTAGGTGTGGTCTTTGAAGGAGAATTAAAAAAAAAATGAAAAAAAGAAAAAAAGCATGATGGAATTTTAGCTGCAGTCTTCTTGGTGCCAGCTTATCAATCCTAAACTCTGGGTGTAAAAGATTCTGCAGGGGTAATGTTTTAATATTCTTATTATGCTTATTCTCTGTGATGCTTCTTTACCTTTACAGTAGAATCCTTGGGGGAATCTGCAGAGGACCACTTTCATTTTGAAGCTGCTGTCTGCATGTTTTAGCATGTCTCTGCTATTAGAGCATCCAGGCATGGCAGGTTCCTCCTTGAAGTGTGCAGGGACCTTCTTCATGCCTATGCCTGTCACTAGGCATAAGGGTCTCTGGGGATGGGTGAGGAAAATGAGGGATGTGTTGGAGGCTCTGTGATACTGAGAGGGCAGTTTTCTAGCTGGTGGCTGAAAGGTCCTGGTCTACTTCAAAAAAAAATGTGGACATGGTACAGTAACTTATGTTATTTAAGATTTCCCTGTTGGATCTAACATATCTACAGAAATGATCTGGATGTGAATGAATTTTACTTTTAGAAAAGACACCTCGTATATTTAAATGGTAATTCTCATTCCTGTAGGGTAAGGGTTAAAATGGATTGATATTTTAAATAGAAGGAAAAACAGATAAGTGATTGTATATAGATGGCATTCAGGAGTCAAGATTTTGGTTGTATTATTTCAAAAAGCATAGAAACTCTTGCCACTGATTCACAGATAACGTTTGAAATGATTGGTGTGCTCTCTTGAGCTATATATGTTAGCCCAGTAAAATATGATTAGAATACAGTAAAACTCCATTTATGTTATCACAAAGACCAACATTAATAGGAGTTCATGTAAAAGATAAACTATCTTAAACTTACTATTTTTTTCAAATCCAAATCTGCTACGTGGATTCTTAAGAAATGGGCACTGTTTGAGAAAATGAGCTATCTCTACAGTATTTCCTAAGGTACTTCAAATTTGTTAATTTAAGAAACAATTACACTAGCTAGCAGCAGGTTGCTAAACCAGGGGGTCCAAGCTCCAGACCTCTTGACGTGGGTGACTTCCTGCCTGGTTTGGCAGGAGCTGGGTCCCTTCCTGTGCAGCTTCCGAGCAGTTCCAAATGCAATCCGGCATTCCCTGCTCCTTCCTGCTCCCTTGCTTTCAAGCAGTATCTACCTATGTTTCCACAGCCTGGCATTTCAGGATTTCCAGAGCTCTTTACCAGGTGCATTGATTTTGAATAAGCTCTTTGAGGTGGAAAAGTAGGCCAAAGGGAACATGGAAAAAAATGGAGAGATACATGCAAGATCTTCGCACAGCCCAGGTTCTGCAATTTTTGATAATTATTCATCTCTTGTTATGGATTTCGGATATTTTTTTCAGAAGGGATGCTGAAAAAGATGGCTGCCAAAATATTCACACAAGTGAAACAGCAAGCACAAACCAGTATTCTCCATTTCTGAGCTCTGAGTTGGATATTTTCACTTAAAACATTTTGGGAGTGGGAGATTAGATTACCTCATAGACACCTACTGAATGTGAAAGATAGATCTCCATGCAGGCAGATGAATGCATGCAGGAGAATCCCTCGAATGCCAAGTGCAGCTTCCTTAGTAAAATATTACAGATAGCTTGGTTTATATATTTTATCTCAGTATCATGTAATTGGCCACAGTCACATTTTATCCTAATGACCGTTGCTTTTCTCTCTCTCTCTCTCTCTCTCTCTCTCCCTCTTTCTCTCTCTCTCTCTCTCTCTCTCTCTCTCTCTCTCTCTCTCTCTCTCGTTTCCATAGCACTTTCTTATGCAAGGAGCTAAACAGTGATTAAAGGAGCAGGATGAAAAGATGGCACAATCAGTGCTGGTACCGCCAGGACCTGACAGCTTCCGCTTCTTTACCAGGGAATCCCTTGCTGCTATTGAACAACGCATTGCAGAAGAGAAAGCTAAGAGACCCAAACAAGAACGCAAGGATGAAGATGATGAAAATGGCCCAAAGCCAAATAGTGACTTGGAAGCAGGAAAATCCCTTCCATTTATTTATGGAGACATTCCTCCAGAGATGGTGTCAGAACCCCTGGAGGACCTGGACCCCTACTATATCAATAAGAAAGTGAGTTCTTAGTCAAGTTGCCTTTACTTCCCCTACTTCCTAATTGCTTCCGGGCTAGGGCCAGGGATGTCAGGTGAAGAATGTTGTTCCTCGTCCCCTCTGTCTGAAGTATCATTAGGGTACTAGGTGGGCTTGACCATGTAATGGCCCCATTACCCTAGAAGCCTTTTGGAATCACTTATTTGAACCCATGTCCAGGACAGGCAGAGAACTGAAGGGGCATCCTGCAGTGGGGGAAATGAGGAAAGGCAAAAGTCTCTTCACCTTACAGTGTGGTGAAGCAGAAAGTTAAGACAAGGAGTATATTTTCTTATGCATTAAAAATAATATTTCCAGGAGTAGTATCCAAATTCCTCTTTACATTATCTAGCTCTACATAAGGTACTTTGATCTTCAGCAGGTTTATTCCTTCACACCCTAAACTTTGCCCATTCCATGGCTCCCCCCAGAAGAAATAAAAGCAGGTGGCTTTTAAGTGCCGAAAAAAGAGTGTGACCAAACAACACCTCTGGAAAACCCTGAAGTTCCTCTGAGAAAATTTTTATCTAACTAACTGAAAAACTAATCAAAGCCTCATTTCTGAGCTCTTTGTGAATTATAATTACAGTTTTAAAATACTGATATTAAAACTTGATAAGGATGCTAAGTATTCCTATGGCAGTGACTACAGATTTTCTTTATGTTCTTAAATCCTCATATCACTTACCAAATTAAGGAGAGTTTATAGGGCTCAGAAAGAGAAAGCACATAGCATCATGTCATATGTTGGTAATTATTATATTATTATATTATTTTATAAGACAATATTTCTAAAAAATTGTCTCACTTTTTTCTTAAAATGTTCTTAATTTTAATACTAAGATTCTAAATTCTGTTTTATGTGTTTGTTTTCTTTTTCAGACATTTATAGTATTGAATAAAGGGAAAGCAATCTCTCGATTCAGTGCCACCCCTGCTCTGTACATTTTAACTCCCTTCAACCCTATTAGAAAATTAGCTATTAAGATTTTGGTACATTCATATCCTTTTTTCGAATAGTCATTTAATATGATTTTGCTCTTTGACTGACTTATTGAGTTGGGAATTTTTCAGAAATATGCGTGGTTGGCAATGTTATGTGCTCTTTCTTTTTTTTTCCCTCTTACTCAACAGTTAGCATTATTGCAAAATGGGATCATAGGTAAGTGAAACACTTTGCCCCATCTTCCGAGTATTTCTTCTTTCCCTGACTTACTACTTCTTTCTTTCTTCTTTCCTCCTCTTCTCCCTCTGAATTGCCTACTACATCCAAGACTTCTTCATTAATTTTGATGGTATTACCAGGCTCTCCTTTTACAAGTCTTCAAATTTTACAAGGTTATCTATATAATGGGTAAATTCTGTGAGTTAATTTTCCTGACTACTTTACATTTGGAAAATATATGCATAATCTGAATTATACAATTTTATATCTTTTTTATCTGAATTTTACTACTTTCTGCTTTTCATTTTAGCATTTGAAAGCTTTGAGTTAGTAAATGTTTATAATTGTGATGGAATACACATTAGCCTTTCAAATGTCACTTTTTTGGGTCACTTGTTCCTATGTTTATTCCAGTCTCAGGTCCTGCTACAATTATCTCTTTATAAAGGCTTAATTTCTATTTATCCATATACATCCTCGTTTCATGCTTCATTCTCCTCATGAAGTATCTACTTCCTAGAGATGGGATTGATGATGCCTTGGTGGGAGATGGTGATTTGATTTACTTCTGAAGGTTAAATAGAGTAGTTGTGAATGAGAAGTTTTATTCCAGGCCAGGGACAGTGATCTGGCTGACAGCCAGCCCTGGAACAACCAAGGAAGCAAAGGTTTGCAAGACTGGCTGTGCTAGGCAGAGGCATTTACAGGAAGCGCACAGAAGCCTTGGGATGAGGAACTGATATATATCAAGAACTAGAGGTAAGGAAGGGGAAACTGAAAATTAAGCAAAGTCTCAGGTAGGACAACTTTAAATTTTGTTTCCTAATTAGAAAGAGTCATTGCCTGCAATTTACAACATGGTCAACCCAGGGCTTGGCTTTAAGGCTTACAAAGTAAAAACTTACTCTAGCAGGCCCAGAAAATATTTGAATTAGATATGGTAGGGAATTAGAAAAGATAAGGAATTCAACAGATGGGATAAGCTTGGTACAGGGAAGTCATCTAATTTCTGGGTGGAGGGGCTGTAAAGCATGTCCCCAGACTTGCCTGGCATTGTGGCAAATGATGTCTTTAGAAGCGTGGCATTCTGGAATTCAGTTTCCTTTTAACCTCTAGGTCATTCCTTTTCCACCCCCCCCCCCAGTTTTGCATAGACATCAACATATTTTAATTTCATACTTTAATTTCATGTTTTAACATTTAATCATTTCTTGTGAGTGTTTTTTAAGCAATAATGATTTCTTACTTCTGTTTTTCAAGTAAGAGAACCCAGCTGTACAGGGAGAAAAAATGCTTTGAGTTAGCTTTAGGAATGAATAATGAAATTGAGATTTAGATTTGAGTCACTTGAACTATAAATTATGGTCCATTATTATGTTTGAGTATTTATAATCTGGGCACTGAATAAATCTTTCCATAAATTATTTATTATATTTAAAAATAATTGTACATCCCTATGTACTCACAATTTATACATGAAATTATGTGGAAAATTCAGACTTAGCCCAATGCTCAGTTCATAGTAAATGATGAGGGAGTACATATTGAATAAATAAGTGACAAATGAGTCAAGAGGTTAAATGCAAAACAAGTGACAAAATGGAAGGTTTGAAGAGGTCAGAAAAATCTATTTTTCTTGAAAATGAATGATTAAATAAAATTAAGAAAGCCCAATGTTACAGGAAAAGGCAGGAATTTTTGTTGTTTTTGTTGTTTTAAAACTTTTGTGGGGAGATAGTATATTTTTTTGAAAATCTATAATCTCCACTCCAAAAAATTCTATATTAGGAGACCCAGGAACCCTAACTTAATGCCCTCTGGGAATAGAGACTTCCAGTGGTAGAAGATGAGAGCAGTTTTAGAAGTTCTGATCAGAGACTCTGGGCATTAAGGACCGAGTTTATGGCGAGGGCTATTCAGGAATCAAGATACAATTTAATTTGAAGGTTTGCACTTGCTTCCCAGAAAACAAATAAAACCTCCAAGGGGCAAAGTTGTTAGGAGGCCTGCAGTGGTGCAAGTTGAAATGTGAAGGCAGCCAGGTAAATCTAAGATTTGCCAAACTGAACGGTTGACTCTCTCAGAACCTTACAAATGGCATATAGTTATAAATTTCTTCCAACGTAGAAAAAGTAGATTCTTAAAAATCTCTGATTGCCTGAATTAAAATATTATATTTCAGATATCTCACCTTGGAGTAGAGATATGAGAAAAGGCAGGTAGACTGATAGACACATTCTTCAGTCTTTTGGTGATAAGGCACATTTGCCTGGAGATCCTAGTAAACTTTGGTGTAAATAATACTGTACAGTTTGCAGGTGATTTTCCCAGTGATTTTGTCTTATTCCTCACAACACAAATCCTAAGCTCAAATCCTGGTTTTCTGACTTCAAGTGTCTTTTGCTATAAGATAAAAATGCTTGGGGTTGGTCATGGTGGGTTTTGGGCACAGTTAAGCGGTTGTTGTGTATTTATTATCATTAGTTTATAATCCAGAAAATGGCCACTCACAATCAAGAAATTTGTATTTTAAACCTAGATTGGTATTTCTATTTCCACCAAAACTCCTGACTTATTTCTTAAAGAGTTATCTTCATTAGGAGCTGTTGCATATCAAATTAGCTTTGTTTCTTGATTTTGGCAGAAAAATCTTATGCTTACTATATTTTTGTCAGGGTATATTTTGAAAACTGAAAATGCTGTTGATGTGCCCATTACCTTGTTTCAATAGTTAAATAAAATATGGTTATATTTTCTAGATAGTAAACATGTAAAAAATAATCCATATTCCTAAAATTCCCTATCAGAATTTTCAATGTGTTGCATGTCAGTTTTTATTATTTTACTTTAATATGCACACTTTCCTTTACTTTGCATTTGTTACTCATTCACGTGTTCATTTGCAAATATTTACTAAGTACCTACTGAGTGGCAGATGTTCTTCTAGACACAGGGATGCAACATAGAACCAAATCTAGTCCCTGCTCGCATCTGGTTACGTTCACGTGTATGTGTGTGTTTGAGAGGAGAGAGATAATAAAAATAAATCAGCTAGTGTCAGCTAGTGATAAGTGCTATTAAGAAAAATAAAGCAGTGTAAAAAGAGAAGAGTGGCAAGGTCCTGTTTTAAATCATATGATCAGGAAAGTCCTCTCTGAAAAAATAGCATTTGAGTAGAGAGCCAAAGGAAGTGAGGGAGTGAGACATGGAAATCTGAGGGAAAAAGGGAATAGCAAATATGAAGGCAAAGGATAAAAGTGGAAGTGTACCTGGTGTGCTCTAGAATCAGCCACAAGCCCAGAGTGCCTGGAGGGGAGTGGGAAAGGCAGAGAGTAGGAGAGGATGAGGTCAGTGAGAGTGAAGGTCGGGGCTGAAGTTGTAGGCCATGGTGAAGACACCAAATCTATGCTGCATGAGATGGGGAGAGATGACTGGAGGGTTTTCAGCAGAAGAGTGTCATCACCTGACTCAAATTTGAGAAAGATCACTCTGCCTGCTGCGTGGACAACAGACTGCCTGGGGGGAAAGAATGGAAGCAAGAAGATAGATTGGGGGCTTAATGCAATTATGAAGGCAGGGGATACCGGTGGCTTGGCCTTTGGTGGAAACAATGAGGGTAGCAGATGTCATCAAATTCAGATGTGTTTTTCAGAAGAGCTGAATGGGATATGCTGAGCAATTGGACATGGGGTGTGAGGGAATGAGCAGAGCTAAAGAAGACTCCAAGTGTTTAGTCTGGTCAAGAAAGAAAAATGTAGTTACTTGAGCTTGGGACAACATTAGGTGGAGGGATATGCTGGGTAAAATCAAAAGCATGGATTTGAACATATTATTTTTTGAGGGGTCTATTAGACATTCAGTGGAGGAGTTGAGAAGTTAAATGGAAATACAAGTCTGGAATTCAGAAAAGGGTTGGGCTGGAGGTATAACTGAGAGATGTCAGTGTATGGATGGTATTTAAAGTGATGGCAAAGACCTGAAACACTCCAAATCACACAATAATGCAGAACTACCTATCATTCATAACGGGTAGGAAAATAAACAGCTTTTGGTTTCAGAAAACCTGGATTCAAACCCCATCTCTGAGATTTACTTCTTGGCTCCATGACCTTGGGCCAAGTTACTCCAACTGTTTTGAGTCTCAGTTTCTCTATCTATAAAATTGCAATTGTTATTTATACATCAGTAAAAATAACTACATAAGTACCTGACACCATGACTAGCACTTGGTAAGAACGTGATAACTGGTAGCTAGGACAGCTATTGTTGATAGTAGTAGCTACAATTCTAGGAGCAGCTGCTGCAAGATTAGCAAAGGAACACTCTCATATTGTTTAAGGAATTCCACAAAGAATTCTGTACAAATCTCTACTGTCCTGAGGCTTGATTTTGCAAACAAAATGTTTATACAGCACCAGAGTTAGGAGCTGTTAATCGACCAAAACATAATGTGGTCAGTTCCAGCCTTCTCATTTTGCAGATGAGTTCATTGAAGTCCACACATGTTTAGTCTTTTTCTAAGACTACATTTTATACAGTGGCAGAGCTAAAACTTCAGGTTAGGTCTTTTGCAATTTCCATCTAACAGAAGAAAACTGATTTCTGAGCCCTCAGGTATAAATAATGTACTGGGGGCATTGCCAGTATCTCTGTCTCTGTGTATTTCAAAGGTTATTTTCAGTAGCTCCAGCTTACTATTTCATTAAATAGGAAGCTTTTTAGCTCATCCCAAAATTATATGGTATCTATGTAGAAATTTAAAAATCACAGTTTTCATCTATGTAGAAATCAAAACCCCAAAATTATATAGGTCTAAGAGAAAGGAAGGTAAACAGCTTATGATTTCTATTTTTCCTGCTTTCAATGCTCAAAAATTATCACATAGTTAGGAATTTGTTAATAACAAAATTAAACAACTCAAGAGTTAACATTATGTGTGTGTCACATATATATGTGACATTTAGTCAATATTTCTGCTGTCTCACAAATATGCACCAATATGTAGAAAGAGGCCTGTCTTACTTTGCTTTGAATTCTCCATTTTTATGTTAGAAAGCCTCTTACATAAAACTATCTTCTACCTCTAGTTCATATATATTTTAAGTTGAAAATTTCTCTGCCACTTCTCTGGATATTATGTATTATTACAAACCCCCTGGACAGAACAAATGATGTCTTCTCCTTAAGAATAACAAAGAAATGCCCTACATTTTTATGTTTAATAAACAAATGATTAGTAGTAATAAAAATGATTGTATTCTCTAAGAAAAGTATTAGTACTCTTATCTGCATTTACACAAGAAAACTGAGCCTTAAAGAATTAACTTGCTGAAGCCCATGTGTTTGGTAAAGGATGCATCTGATCCACAGTTCATCACTTTAAAACTCATGCTACTTCATCCTACCTACATGGATATAGGGGTAGACATCTAGTTTCCAAGTCAAAAGTTACATAAACCATTTTCAGTATAAACTTGAAGTCTTTCTTCATCATACACACATAGGAAATATTTTAGACTTGCCAACTGATGGGTTAGTATCAATCAAAAGGTTAACACATTTTTATTAATACCTGGTATAGAGAAATTAATAGATTTAAAAATCCTTTTTTTCCTGATATTATATGAGGTTAACCTACCTCTATTTTATTTTATATACAAAGTCTCTTAAGGAAATACTATTCTAGGATTCATTGTTCTTTCGAAAAATGTACTTTAGTTGATGTCATGGAATATATATTTAGAAAATAAATATATGCATTTTGTTACCAATTCTAACCCCTTGAAATCTGCCTTGACATGGAGTTTCTATACTTTTTCAATGTATGGTATCACCAATACCATGTCTACATTTTTTTCATATTTGTGTATTTGTTATCATTATCTGAAATCCTACTATTTCAATCACTCACCAAACTCCAAGAATCTTAAAGATATGTGACTGATAAAATAAATTTATAGTGATTTTAAAAAGTAATCGACTTTGAAACTCTCTATTTAGAGATTATCTATTAAACTAAAAGCATAAAAACCTGACTCTAGTTATCTCTTATTTGGTTTAAAAGCAAAATAGTTTTATTTGCTTTCCTTTTTGAGCATCTGTCAGGATCTTTAACTTAACCATATTTTTTATTATTAAAATGGTAGTCATACAATGTGAAAAACACGAGTTTGAGTGTAATGATTTATTAATTTTGACTTATTGGGTAATATTCACTCTTTCTATTATTTATTAATATTTGAATATATATTTTACGTTATTATATATACTTAATTTTTATCATTATAAGGAGTAAATATTTTTAAGGGTCATAAAACCATGGCTTGTCTGTTACGTGACATAAATCTCATGAGGCTATCAATTTCCACTTTATATTTATCCAGTGTTCTCTCTTTCAAAAAAAGTGTAGAAACTTGTGAACTTGATATATGTGAAAACAAATTTCATGCTGTATTTCTGATCCATATTAATAAATATATCATTAAAAAGGGAAAATTTACTTCACTTAGTAATAAACAATCTTCCGAACTGATATCATTCAATAGTCAATGAACACTGCAAAATGGCAAGGGTATGGTGGTGAACAATATAGACAGGGCCCTCGTGAAGTTGACTGCCTAGTAGAAAAAAAATCAGTGTTAACATTAGTCGTTGGAGGAATGGTATCAGGTGCTACAAGTATATATTACTGATAGACCTAATCAGGAAATGTGCTATTGTGCACGGCATTTTACTAAAAATAACTTCTAATCTGAGTGCTGGAGGAAAAGTTGGAATTGGCTAGGTGAAGTAGAGAGCATGTCCAGGGAAAAGAGGTGATATTTGCTAAGATCCTGACTTGAACAAGAGCTTATTTAATTCCATGACCTAAAACAACTGCAATAATATTGGACTGGGGAGAGTGGAATGAAGAGTAACAAAGCTGAAATTGGAGAAATAGAGAGGAGTTAGACCTCCTAGACTCTTCACTCTTTGTAAGATATTTGATAGCCATCCTAAGGTAGTGGAAAGCTATTGAAATTACATTTACAAAGGTCATTTGGTACAGTAGGCAGAAAGGATTGAAAGGAGTCAAACATGGATTCAGAAAGACCAGTTTAGATGAAATTGCGGTAATCTAGGTTAGATTTGATGGACACCTGGTATATGTAGTGATATGAGGATTGGGGAAAAAGTTCACTGAATCCAGGCATAGCAGGTAGAATTGACAGTATTTGGTGTTAAGTTGAATGTGGAGGTTTAGGGAAGAGAAAAATGCAAGATCGCTCCTAGGTTCCTGGCTGGATCATGAGCCATTTTCTGTGATACAGAGATGTCAAAGGGGCAGTATTTAAGAGGAGCAGAGGGATAGGATGAAAAGATTTTTTAGTTTAGTGTTAGAACTGAAAACATTTGAAGTGTCAATGAGATGAGTAAACATAAGTGCAGATGTAATATGTACAATTGGGTACCATGGACAGTTGAGTTCAGAAGAGAGGGCTAGTCTGGAGAGAAATACTTGAGATCAGTGGGCATGTAAATGTACTTGGAGCTATGTATGTTGATGAGCTTTACTAGGATAAATATAGCAGGAGAGGGAAAAATGGCTTGGATATCCGATGTCCTTTTCAAAAAGGGAAATAAAACATTTCAAAGGATACAAAAAAATTGTTGTCCATGAGACATGAAAAATCAAGGGATTGGGACTTCATGAAAGCAAAAATAAGAGAACATAATGAAAGGGGGAAGAATCATGCTTGTCAAATGCTGCTGAGAGAGCAAGTCAAATAAGAACTCAAAATTATCCTTTTGTTTTCAGGGACAAAACATGAAGATGTTTGTCACATTTAGAAAGAAAACTGGTAGGCTAAGGATGTGATAGATAAATGAGGGAAAGTAAAGATAAACATCTCTTCCAAGAAGTTTGGCTGTGAAATGGAAAAGAGGAGTAGTTAGTAGTAAGTAGTTAGAGGATTGTGGTTTATAGGAAAGTATTTTCTTTTTTTCCTCCAAGATAAGAGAGACTTAAGCAAGTTTGTGCTGATAGGAAGAGATGGATAGAGTGGGAAGTGTTAAAGGTAAGAGAAGGAAGAGATAAGAGATTTCTGAAGTGTTCTGGAAAGGTAGAAGGTGTCCAGAGTATGAGTAGAGGGATTGAAAACTCCCCCCATTGAAACAAGAAGGAGGAAAGGATCTTAATACAGAGAGGTTTGTCACTTTGGGAGTGGGAAGTAAAGATATGGCATTCTGATCCTATCTCTTCTCTCAGTGAAGTAGGAAATAAGGTCATGAGTTTGAAATGGGGAGGGAAGGAAGAAGATTGGAGATCAGAGAAGAGTGGAGAATATTTGGAATTGTCTTTGCAGAGTAGGAGGTGCAGTGAAGTGGAGAAATATTTAGACTGTGTTGAGTGTGGGTGAGGCTGGGAACCATGTATTTTGAATGGCGCCAACCGACCAAGGGGAGTCATTTTCTCCAGTAGAGCCTAGCAGCCTAACAGACACAGAGGATCCTCTAGTTTTTTTATACTAATAACAAGTCATCTTTAATTTTGTCTTACTTTTTGTTTCTTTTTAGCAATAAAGGAAAAATGTTTCTTCTTTGAAATGGTGTTTTTCTGTGTTCTCTAAGCTGTAGTGCCCTCATGTGGCTGATCCACATCATTCACTTATGACTGTTTTCATGTGGATGCATTTTAACAAGCTGAGAATTAAGCATGTGCCTTGCATAGTGATTGCTTTGACTAAAGTCAGTTGCGGGTGCAAAGAAACTTCCTTTATAGATTAACACATAATACATAATGCAACATATAGACAACACAACACTATTCTATTTTACTACACTTAAAATCGTGCTGATATTTTGCTATGTGTAAGTAATGTGAAGATTTATAATAAAAATAAAGAGTGAGAAGTGATATTAATAGCATTTATTCACTGGAATTTTTATAAAGCTTCTAAATCTATATTGATAAAGCTCTTGTTTTGCATAAGTACAGCTGAATCCTTCTTGTGCTTTTTATTAACTATGAAAGAAAGTTATTTCAAGTATTACTACTGAAAGTTTTCTTAAAGAGCTTTTGTTGCTGTTTTTCAGTATAAAGGAGAGTGAACTGCATTGGCTATGTCTACACAGGCAAAGTGGGGTAGAGTGAAACAAACCACATGTTTGTTATAAGTAGTGTTCTCTATGATTTAGGAAATTAAGAAAGTAATTTATTGAGTATCTACCATGTACAAGGCACATTACGTTGTAGGAGGTTTAATATATTTTAACTAATTTGATCCTGACAGCAATCCTGTGGAATGGTTATTCTTTCTCCTTCTTATAGCAAAGTGACCAAGGCTTAGGGAAATTATTAAGTAATTTGGCCACAGTTACAAACCCAAGAAATGTCAGTACTAACACCAGCCATCTTCTCTTACTATTCAGAATTTAATGAGCAATCACTGTATATTATATATTCCACTTTAAAAGAATTTTATTGAAGATATTCCACTCAGGTGACCCTTAGGATGGAGTTATAATGCATTCAGTTACAGTCGGCCCTCCCCATCCACGGGTTTCATATCCATGTGTTCTACATTCACAGATTCAACCAACAGTAGGTGGTGTACAGTGTTCAGGATCCATGGTTCCTTGAATCTGAGGATGCAAAACCCATGGATACAGAGGGCCCATTATGGGACTTGAGCATCCGTGGATTCTGGTATCCGCTGCAGGTCCTGGAACCAATCCCCCACGCATACTGTGGGACGACTGTAATTACTAGAATTCTCTTGTTGAATTTTTGTCAGTCTTCATACATGCTGAGCTTGCACTCCAGTCATTGAGTCTGTCATTAAAGAAAGAAAAAAACTTAAATTGATAAATTATTTACCAATGAGCTAATTTCTTTTCATTTAATCTTTTTCATTACTAAAATCACATAAGTAGCCTCCAAATAATTGATGGCTTGGCCTGACATGACTTGGTTATGGAGTTGTTAAAATTACAGAAATGGAAAAAGCAAACTCAATAATAAAATAATAAAGGCATAAGAGTTCTAAACTTCATGGTGGTGAAAGACATAATGGTGTATGAAAGTGAAATTTTCCACTGAATTTTGTCTTCCTTGACGGTATTCTTCTACTTTATTCAATGTGCTCATTATGTGCACTATTCTTACCAACTGTGTATTTATGACCATGAGTAATCCTCCAGACTGGACAAAGAATGTGGAGTAAGTAGAAGATTTTTTTTTAAATCTTGCAATATTGTTGTCCCTTTATGTGCATTTAACATCTTGAGACCTCATCAGTTTCTTTATCAAATCATACTAGCTACTACAAACCAGTTAGTGATTCAAGTTCATTTCAACCACTGATTTTCTGTAGGACAAAGCTTGCACTGGCTCATTAAGTTGCTCCAATTACTGCACTGATTTGACTGCCAATATTTGTAGCTCTTTATCTTCCTTATGAGTCTCACACTCTTTCAAAGGTCACCAGTGATTACTAATATCTGATGATAAAAATTATACCTAGTTTGTATGTTCTTTTCCTCATGGCTATCACCTTTCTATGTTTTATTAGTATATATTTCATGGCTGTTAATGATGCGCATTTTATTAAACAAAAAAATCTTCATTTATTTTTGTTAATAACGATTTCCTTAAATTAGACCAAAAACTAGTGTATTTCAGGTAATATCTTCATATAGAACCACATTATTTGGGCCTTTAAATGAATTAATGTAGCAAGTACAATACTCATTTATAGTCAAGAGAATGTCTCAGAATGTAATGTTTCTTTCTTCCTTAACTACTACCTAAGGTCTACATTATAGGGAGACCAATATAGAACTATATGGAAGCCTCTAATTTGTATTTGTTGTTCTTCTCCTTTAAGATATGTACATGTAAATTACCTACTAGATCTTTAATGTGGGCTTGGCTATTTTCTCTCAGGTACACCTTTACAGGAATTTACACTTTTGAATCACTTATAAAAATACTTGCAAGGGGCTTTTGTTTAGAAGATTTCACATTTCTACGGGATCCATGGAATTGGTTGGATTTCACAGTCATTACTTTTGCGTAAGTATCTTAATACATTTTCTATCCAGGAAGAGTAAATCATTAGTGGGAGCCTACACTGTGTTTCTCCTTGGTGGTTTCCCTTAACAGATCAAGCATTTTTCTTGGTTATTATGTGAATTTAGGATATTTTTCTTCCAATCAGATTGTGCACTTTGGAGAAATTATGGACTATCATAGTAAATTACATGGCTTTGATTTCAATTAGTGCTGTAAAGCAATAAAATAAATTTCCCAAGTAACAGAGATTATGATTGATGACAATGCCATTTTTCTCTTAATTGGGAAATCTGATGGCAACACTCATTGAAGTTGAAAGATCATGATGAAAGACCAACTCAGACTTAGATTTCCCTAAATTCTGAATAACTCTGATTTAATTCTACAGGTATGTAACAGAATTTGTAAACCTAGGCAATGTTTCAGCTCTTCGAACTTTCAGAGTCTTGAGAGCTTTGAAAACTATTTCTGTAATTCCAGGTAAGAAGAAACTGGTATAAGGTGGTAGGCCCCTTATATCTCCAACTGTTTCTTGTGTTCTGTTATTGTGTTTGTGTGTGAACTCCCTATTACAGATATGTGACAGAGTTTGTGGACCTGGGCAATGTCTCAGCGTTGAGAACATTCAGAGTTCTCCGAGCACTGAAAACAATTTCAGTCATTCCAGGTGAGAGCTAGGTTAAACACTGAGGCTGACTTTAGCAGCATTGGTGCTACAATCACAGCTTTTGTGCGTAAGCCTTGTTGCTTCTCACCTATTGCAAATACATTTGTAAAAAAGCAAGAATCAGTACATCATATTTTGGGTGGATTTGATTCTTTGCTTTTACTAGTTGCTTTCTTTAAAATGATCTGTTCTAAATCAGCCTTTGAGTTTAACAAGTTTTTGCATGAGGCATTTGCAGTAACAGGCTACATGGTCTGCGTCCTGTAACATCAAGCTTTCTGCATAGAAGCTAAACTGTAAGGCATTCAAACTGCTGCAAATTTGACCAGTTAGGTCTAAAACTGGTAATTTTCTTAACTTCAGATAAATGAAAGAGCAAGGGATAGCATGAGTGCTGCATGGGGCTCAGTTTTCAGATGTCTTCCTTTTTTAACCCATACTCAAGCTTGCAGAATTCACAAATATATAACCTCATAATTCAGTGACTTCAAGATTTCTTACTACTTTATTCATATAGATTTTTGTAAAATCAATAAGAGGTTAGGGAGTAAGACATCTGCAAATAAAGGCAAAAAATTTATACAAGGTTGATGTTTAAGCATGAATAACAAAACCATTTCTTTTGCTCTAAAGAGTATTTGGAAATACATTTTTGGTTTATTTTCATTCACGGTTTTCTAATGAACATACAAATTCTGCTTTTATTCATTTTCACCAGCTAGCAGGCTTTTCATGAAAATGTTATTCAATCACAAACATTAAACTAATATTGTTGGCATTCTGCATGACATCTTTATTTTCCAGGGCAAGCTCATGATGTTTTTGTCTGTGAAGTAGCTGTCGAATAGTATATTTAAATTCCTCCCTTTGATTTTATGTGTAGGCCTGAAGACCATCGTGGGAGCCCTAATCCAGTCAGTGAAGAAGCTCTCAGATGTAATGATCCTGACTGTGTTCTGTCTGAGCGTGTTTGCACTAATAGGATTACAGCTGTTTATGGGCAACCTGCGAAACAAATGTTTGCAATGGCCCCCAGATAATTCTTCCTTTGAAATAAACATCACTTCCTTCTTTAATAACTCATTGGATGGGAATGGTACCACTTTCAATAGGACAGTGAGCATGTTTAACTGGGATGAATATATTGAAGATAAAAGTAAGATATACTCTTTTAACCATTAAGCTGTTTAGTCCTTTAAATATTAAAAAAATATATATAGTGAAAATTGTCTCAATTTTGATGTGAGCCAAATTACTTAGACCAATTTAAGATAATATATATGATACAGAAATCAAATGGTATCTTACTCCTTTTTCCTTATCTTTCAATCAACGTGATGAAAGTTACCATTTGAAGTTGTGTTCTTTTCCAAACCTGTCTTGACAAGCAATACAATATAATGCTTTATAAACAAAAATATTTATTTGTTAGGGATTGATCAGGAGTTTTCAGTCATCTTAATAAATAAATCAGTAGTTTGGACTATTCAATGTATTTTGCTGAAATGGATTATTAAGAAGACTGAGGAAAAATAATCTGGCCCTATTTGGTTTGACTCAATATATGTATTGAGTGCATATGATGTATCTGGAAATGGAGAAACTAAGATGAAATCTGAATTTGTGTATTCATCAGAGAGTTAAGCAACCTCAGTCCAGCAAGTTACTTATTGATGAGAAAGTGTAAACTCAAAACCTACCTTTATAATATTCTTATTCCAGTTTGTCTCTTTGGTATCAATCATTGTGTTAGAGTTGTTTATCAATACAGTTTGATTTTATTTTAGAGATGGACATCAGAATATACTTATGCTTTAGTATAATTTCTTATCATTGAAGCCAGCCCCTCTGTCATTGGAATGTCCAAGTCCCTCCCTCTCCTTTTTTTTTTATTAATTTATTTTATTTATTTATTTTTGGCTGCGTTGGGTCTTCGCCGCTGTGCGGGGCTTTCTCTAGTTGCGGAGCACAGGCCCCAGGTATGTGGGCTTCAGTAGTTGTGGCACATAGGCTCAGTAGTTGTGGCTCACGGACTCCAGAGCACAGGCTCAGCAGTTGTGGTGCACGAACTTAGTTGCTCTGCGGCATGTGGGATCTTCCTGGACCAGGGCCCGAACCCGTGTCCCCTGCATTGGCAGGCAGACTCCCAACCACTGCGCCACCAGGGAAGCCCCCCTCCCTCTCCTTGTGCAATTAGCTAGCCTACTTCCATTGATGTCTTGATTATCAATACTCCATTGGGATACTTAGTCTGAGGTATCCTTCATGGTTTTTAGTACCATGTGAAATTTTATCACTTCTCACATTATATTAATGTTTTAAGAATTAGTATTCTCATGAAGATTTTTACTGAAGAAATTAAGATTCTTTGGACAAGTGAATAAATAAAACAAATGATTTCATTATGAAATTTCCCATTTATTAATGTTATAATAACAGCACAGTGACAATCTTTGCACATAAATCTTTTCTCTATTTCTGATTGTTTCCTTCAGATAGATTTCTATTAGTAGAATTTTGGGGGGTTAAAGGGTATGACGAGATTAAGGCTAGGGAGACATAGTGTCATATTGCTCTCCAAAGAGGTCAGACCACTATATACCTCCTATAGCAGTGGCCATCTTACTGAATTCTCATTAATATTGATTATTACCATATTTTAACATCTTCTGATAGAAGGAAAAGTGTATCCTCTTTTTAATTATTAATGTGGTAGGATCTATAATTGTTTATTAGTATCATTAGCAAGTTATATATTTAATGTAATATGAATTATCTGTTGACATTTTAACCTGTTATTCTATCAGGTGATAGTATATTTTGGGAAATTCATAAGATCTCTATAATTTATCAAGTATGTTAACATTTTGTCTTTTTTTGGCGAATATATTCTCCAGCTTGTTTTTTCTTCTTATTGTTTGTTTTTGATCCCTAAGTGATTCTAATTTTTAGGCAATCAAGTCATAAAATTTGTTTTCTTTTTTTCTATATTTAAGATTATAAAATGCTTCTGTATTCAGAAATAATAAAAATTTTCACCTAGATATTCTGCATATAAAACAGCCACCTGTATATTCTGCATATAAAATAGCCACCTGTATATTCTAGATTGAAAAGAAAACCTGCATATTTTTATATTGTATTAATGGACTTATCTTTAAATCTTTAATCTCTAAATATCTAGAGTGATTTTTGATATATGTTATGAGGTAAGGATCTAAAATTTTTTGTGAAACTATGACCCAGATTGACCTACATAATATATTAGGGTATTCCTTGAATATAGGCTTTTAAGTATTCCTGAAAACTATAGTAAAATTTTTTGTGGGGGTTATGTGTGTGTGTTTTTTTAATGTATATGTGTCTGTGTGTTTTTGTATGTGAATATGTAAATATGTATGTTTATATATGTGTATGTTTCCTGAGATCATCTTTGCAACTTATTAAATTTATATATAAAGCATTCCTTAAGAATAAAAAATAGGTATACTTAGAAAATACGTATCTCCAAAGAAGCAAGTTTATCTTGAAAGACAGTATTCAAGCCAAAATTCAAAGCAAAACACTTACTTACAGTATCATGGAAAGAGCAAACAGCTCAGTCCACTTTTCACAAGAAATTAAGTTAAAATTGGTAGGGAAAACAAAGGTCTGAATCTAGTTTGGGTCCAGGCAAAGCGTAGTTGTAAAATAAAATGTTATTTCATGGCAGCATTTAGAAGCAACAAGGCTTTCCTATCATTCACTTTTTGTGCCAAACAGCCTTAATTTGACAGCTATTTTTTGAATTATCCCTAGCAGTTTGAGCTTATATTTGCAATAAATGCTGATAGAGAATGCTATAATAGTTATTCCTTACCAAAAAAATTCTTTCTAAATCAATTTTCTAAACATTTGTTTAATCAAAAATGTTTTTTGATATTTGTTTAATATTCAATTATTATTAAAATATTTTCATTTAACCCTATACATATTTATTACTTTATCAATTTCATCATGGTTTAAAAAAAAGTAAGCTTTGTTACCTAGGCACAATGGCTGAAGTGTTTTGAGGGTTTTTTAAAAATGATTCTTTCTATTCTTTGCTCTTTTAAATAGGTCACTTCTATTTTTTGGAAGGGCAAAATGATGCTCTGCTTTGTGGCAACAGCTCAGATGCAGGGTAAGTGATGTTTTGTGTTGAGTCTCAGTCCACACTGTTCCATTGGCCTTAATAACCTGCTACCTCTACCCATCCAGTCCCCGCTTGCTCCTCATTCAAAGCCCTGCATAAATTCCACTTCACGCTGACTCTCAAAATAGCTGGGATAAGTGTGGATTCTCACCTCTTTCACCCACTCACTCATACGCAGCAATTATTTTTCCATACTATGTCACAGCTAATCTTGCAAATTAGTTCAATGGAAAATATAGGGAAAAGCAGTACATGTACATAAGAAGCTTAAGTTAATAGAATTCATAAGCATGTTCTTTTATAAGTGTGATATTCTATATAAGCTAATGTGGTCTCCATGGCATAAAATGTAAGATATCTGAAGATAATGTCAATAACTGAGGTGTGGTGAGTACACGTTTAGCATATTTTAGTGAAGCAGTTAACAGCATAGACTGGAGAGTTTACATGAATTCAAACCCAGACTTCACCATATAACGTCACCTCTCCTTACCTTGATTTCCCCATGTGATAAATAAGAATAATTATAGGGTGGCTGTGAGAATTAAATGGATTAATGAATGTTTAGCTATTACAGCATTCAATAAGTACTTTTAATTATTATGATTGGCATCATGTGAATGCTTGTTATTAAAAAGTATTGTACCTGGAGCTAAAGCAAGGAGGAAAATTCAGAGAAATAGTTACCTTTCTCTAGTTAACAAGATTTTAGAATCATAGACAGAAATCTAATGTTCTTTCTGTGGAAGATGATATTGTGGACATTAGTAGCTAATACCTGTAGCAAAATTCCCAATGGTATCAGCATCAGGCTTTGCATTTGGCTCATGTGATAAAGATTGTGCTGCCTTTATCTCCAGATCTTAGTGATAAGTAAAACAGACTGATTTTAACTCTTTCTCTGTACTATACTAAATGTTTTACATATGATATCATATTCAATGATTGTAAGTTTGGGAGGCAGGTTCTGTTATTAGCCGTTTCTTACATATGAGGTTCTCCAAGACTAGCAAGTGTGGGAAACTTGCCCAAGGTCTCGCAGCCCAGAAGTGTCAGGCACAATATTGAGGCCAGGTCAGCTTGATCATTAAGGTCATACTATGAAACCTTCACTCTGCAGACTCATTCATTCCTCTCAATGTGCCCCCACTCTTTTCTTTAGCCCTCTTGCCTACCTCCACATTCAACACACTTCTGCCTCTAGATATCTTCAGTGAAAATCAAATTTTTCCCTGTAGACTTATTTTTCTGTTCATGTTCACAAATCCCAGAAGATAGTAATCATAATATGTTTGCTTTTATATGGAGACATGATAAATATAATAATGACAATCATGAATCACAGAGGAATCCACAAATAGACTGTTGTTCTTTTGTTATGTAAATCAGTGCACTTAAGTGCTGGGTTGAGCACTGGCTAAAGTGAGAGAAATCTGCTTTCCCTGGTGTCTCATAAAATGGATATTGGCATCTATAAAAACAGGAAAGCCAGCCATCCAACTTATAGTTACTGACTTCCTTTCTTTCCTTTAACCTAATAACAGCCAGTGTCCAGAAGGATACATCTGTGTGAAGGCTGGTAGAAACCCCAACTATGGCTACACAAGCTTCGACACCTTTAGCTGGGCTTTCTTGTCCTTATTTCGTCTTATGACTCAAGACTTCTGGGAAAACCTTTATCAACTGGTGAGAACAGATAAAACGATTCTTCTGGGAAGCATGAAATACTGAGATCAAGAGAATTGCTATAATATACTTTATTACTTAGAGTGTGAGCTCATAACATCCTGTATAAAATTTAATAAAATATCTCTTCCATTTCTGCAGACATTACGTGCTGCTGGGAAAACATACATGATATTTTTTGTGCTAGTCATTTTCTTGGGCTCATTCTACCTTATAAATTTAATCCTGGCTGTGGTGGCCATGGCCTATGAGGAACAGAATCAGGCAACGCTGGAAGAGGCTGAACAGAAAGAAGCTGAATTTCAGCAGATGCTTGAACAATTAAAAAAGCAACAAGAAGAAGCTCAGGTATAGTAGCAAGCTTCGAGCCTTTTTGTGTTTGTTTATCTCAGCTGTCTGACCACACTGTCGAGACCAGAGTCATTTAACACACAAAATCAGCAGTGGTAATTGATGTTCAAAACAAGTCATATGTATTTGCTAAGTGTTAGGAGCCTGTTTGGTTATTAGGAGATTATTATTTTATTTTGATGATTATTTATGGTCAATAGTAATGGCATCCAAACATGATGAATTATAATGACTTTGTTGACAGTTTTTTCTCCCTTGTGACCCTTTATTCACTCAAGCTCACAAAGTAGTTATACCTACATGCCTTCAGTCGAAGTATTTTCTTAATCTTCTGAGGAAGCAGAATTCAGTTATAATTGCTTCTTCGTTAGTGTTGCTAGAGGTGGGAAAGGTCAGAAAACCAGGGTCAAACTGAGAAGATTATTTCATAGAGTCTGGAAGAAAGACAAAGACCTATTTAATGTTTATTTTCTATTTCAAGTGTTTAAATGCAAGTTTGTGGATTGCATAAGGAAAACACTGGTACATAAACATACTAAATCATTACATTCTTTACCTACTACTCTGTAAATCCTATAATTTGGACTGTTGAGGCTTCAAAATAAGGCAAGAATTTCTCTAGTTATATTTGTTTGACTTAATGTCATTAATCCAATTGCCTATATTCGTCTTTTCTTGAATGTAGCGTACAGTTCCCTTTTAACACAGAATATCCTAAATATCAATATGTAATAAAGATCAAATAAATAAAATATACTGGGCTAGCAGCAACAACATTGAGCACTTTTTCTTTCCAAAAACTGTACTGTTGAAATTTACAAATTCATTTGGATGCCATGATCTGGGATTTTCTTATATACAATTTGTAATCTGCTTTTGTTGTGCATTTCTTAGTGAAATAATCATTTTAAGTCAAAGAGAAAAAAAGGTTTATTTAAACAAAATGCTTGACTGAATTAAATTTAATAATTTAGACTGGCACTAAAAGTCATTGTCAAGTGGAAGTGTGATGGATCAGGTTAAAATAGGAAACCTTTAGTTCTTAAATTCTTTCCTTCTTATGATATTGTTTAAATCACAGAAAAAAATCATGATATTTGAGTATCTTATTCATCTAATTAGATAATTAAAAAGTGTAGTGTGAGGCTACAGGTTGAAGATCTTCATTAAAGCCACATGATCATCTTCCACTATTCTGTTCATTTTAATTCTTTAACCGGTCTAACGACAATGCATTGTTTTCCAAATACATACTAGAATGGAGAATCATTTTTCAAAATCACATATTCATGATACCAAAGATAAAGTAAGCAGTAACATAGATAGAGTTTTTCAAAGTGTATATGCAACTACCATCTCCCTTGAACCCTTCTAGGCAGCAGCTGCAGCAGCATCTGCTGAATCAAGAGACTTCAGTGGTGCTGGTGGGATAGGGGTTTTCTCAGAAAGTTCTTCAGTAGCATCAAAGTTGAGCTCCAAGAGTGAAAAAGAGCTGAAAAACAGAAGGAAGAAAAAGAAACAGAAAGAACAGTCTGGAGAAGAAGAGAAGGAAGATGGGGTCCACAAATCTGAATCTGAAGACAGCATAAAAAGAAAAGGTTTCCGTTTTTCCTTAGAAGGAAGCCGGCTGACATATGAAAAGAGGTTTTCCTCTCCACACCAGGTAAAAATATTAGATTATATAAATTGCATTGTCATAACAAACACAATTTTTTTAAGATATGCCAGAATCTGGTTAGATAAAACTGCCTTCTTCCTGGATGGCACAATGCTTTCAGAATGGTAATGATCATTGAGTGTTTTGGTTATCACCTCAAGGAATTTGTGAGTTTTACAACTTTTTGGAATTCAGGAAAGCATTTTTAGAGCATAGATCCCAGTGGGCTTGGGAAGCCTTGTGATTCTGAGACTTCTCAGGGCAATTTTCTACATGAGGAATAATCAGCAGATGGTTACTGTCCCTTCTTAGCTGTGGTGCCTGGACCCAGTGAATTGTAGGTTTTCTGAGTGACAGGTTCCTAGAAGTGAAGAGTGGATTCTTTCAGACCATCTGTGCAGTTGTTCCCATGTATGTGCGAACTTCATGTGGGGAGTGTATTCTTCGTGTCCTTGTTTCAAGGGAAACCGAAGCAAAATTTTTCTAAAAATGTAATCAAAAATTTTAGGCAGACATGCACTGAAGAAGATTTATGACACTAAATAAACAGTTGTGCTTAATTGCTCTTGATTATCTGTGTCTCATGTTTAAGGAGACTTGCATGAAAAGAATACCTTGACTTACATAGTGCAGAAAATGATATCTAGATGCTTCTGGCTTATGTACCAACACAAGCTGCTGAAACTTTGAAATTTAGGATCCTTAATTGTCTTTGAAATTACCAAGAGAATTACCAGAAATACAGTTTTTCAGTAGTGAAAGCTTAATATCCATACAGTTAACAGTCACAAGTTGAACAACACCGATAACAGTGATAATAGCTAACACCTACGTGGTGCATTGCTACTTGAAGCCACTCACTACAGCCCTAGGGTGGTACTATAATCTTCATCCCCAATCTGCAGATGTGAAGACAGGGGAAGGCTGGTATTCTTCGCTGAGTGCCTGTTTTGTGCTTGGCATTCTTCTTACTCTACCATAATTAATGTTAACAGCCCTGCATAGTACTACTTTCACTATTTTTTAGGCTCAGTGAAGTTAAATAATTGCCCAATGTCATCTGGTTATTAAAGGTTGAAGCGGCATTCAGATTTGGCCTGACACTGATACCCTTGAACTTTCCACTGTATCAGGCTGACTAGAAAGAACATCTTTAAAAAATATCTCTTTTTTCCCCTGGCGGTCCAGTGGTTAAGACTTCACCTTCCAATGCAGCGGGGTGCAGGTCCGATCCCAGGTCAGGGAACTAAGACACCACATGCCATGTGACATGGCCAAAAACATTTTTTTAAATAATAATATTAAAAGAAATAAAAATATTTTTAAAAATCTTAAGAAACTGTTGAGGAAATTTACAATTTGATTTCATTTAAAAGATACATATATGTAGGATTATACATGCTCTTTGTACATTTTTTTTTTTTTTTTTTTTTTTTTTTTTTTTGCGGTAGGCGGGCCTCTCACTGTTGTGGCCTCTCCCGTTGCGGAGCACAGGCTCCGGACGCGCAGGCTCAGCGGCCATGGCTCACGGGCCCAGCCGCTCCGCGGCATGTGGGATCTTCCCGGACCGGGGCACGAACCTGTATCCCCTGCATCAGCAGGCGGACTCTCAACCACTGCGCCACCAGGGAAGCCCCTCTTTGTACATTTTTTAGTATACACAGTCTCACATAGCCTTATGTTTAATACATATAAATTTTTATGTCAGCCTGATTCACTCCAAGTCCAGGTAACATTATAAGATAGGATAAATTAAAGGCTTAGTGAGGTTGAATTTAAATTTGAAGTAGAATTTGTTTTTAAATAAATATCAACATTTACTCACCCCTATTCATGTTGTCACAATCATTATGATTACATTAGTGGAGATACTAATCTTAATAAATGTGAATTTTAAAAAAATCAAATCCCCTTTTTAGAGCATTATTTATTTTGAAGGAAGGGAAAAAGAGAAGGAGAGAGGGAGGAAAGAAGGAAAGTAAGTTACCTGAGGAAAAACTACCTAAATCTGAACTGCAAACCAACAGATACCACAGAGTTATTCCAATTTGCTTCATCTCAAGTCCTATAGAATGAATTGTAGGCAAAATAGTAAAGTCTGAAAATGTTAGGCTCTATCCCATCTGTTTCTGTAAATTTTGTCCAAAGGTATAACATTTTCCCCATACTGTCTTCTTAAAACCTCTGCTTCCTAGTTGGGCATTATAGGTGATCACTCACACAACATGTAATATCTGGCTCAAATTAATATTTGTTTCTGAAGTGGTATGTGTATAAAAATAGAACTAAAGATTTTTATCTGACAAACAAGTAGACAAACAAGTAACTAAGAAGATGGAGAGGGCAATGGAGAGGCACAAAGAGAGAGAGAGAGATAAAGGAAGAGGAAGAAAGGGAGGAATGCTGAAATCATATTAATCCCACTTTGCAAGACCCTGTAAGTACTACTGAAAATAGTGAACCAGGTTCTTAACCTGGGAACAGTGATGAAGGGTCCATAGCTTTTGTTAGATTTTTCAAGGGCCTAAGGCCCAAAAGTAATATAAACTATTGTTTTGTAGTGACAGGATAGGCAACTGTGTTGGTAACCATTTCTACTTTCATATTGAAAAAAATATAATGTATACTTTTACCATAGGATTCTAATTTTCTCAGTAGAGTAGGTGGATTATATGAAATATTTTTTAGACTTCAATATGACTTGTTAGTGTGGGAGAAGGGAAAGAAGAAAGTCAAGAGTGCAATCTCTAATGACGTCTCAAGACAACCTGAATATTTTATTTTGAAGCCTTTATAAGATACTGTTGACTTTCTGAAGTTATTATTTCCCTCCATATTTGTGATAAACGAGGAGTTTTTAGAGATCCATTTGATATGGCAGATTTTTTCTTACTGTCCATCCTCTATTTGTGGCATAGCATCTGATTGCTATGGATTTATGTAATCAATGTAAACAGTGGAAGTTGATGCTAACAGATGGGAAACAATCATTTTTCATATAGCTGCCATATGTAAACTATGCTCTTGTGTGGCATAATTCACCTTTGAACTTTGAGAAACACTGTTTGCAATTTAATAACATTTCTCTCCAACCCTTCTGTTGGCTCTAATTGAGGGGAGTACTTGTAGTTAAAATAAAAACTCTTACTAAGAGTGGTACATATACATAATTTCTACTTTATTTCTTATTGCCAAGCATTTCTTATCTGGCTTCTTTTTGAGGTAATGATAACCAGTAGGTCAGAAATTCTGTAACTGTTATGTCCTTATTGCTAATTCAAAGTCCCATGTGAAAGGAAAGAAAGGAGACATGAAAGAAATTGGATAGTGTAGGAGAAGTTGAAAAAATACTCGTATTGGGGATTTCCCTGGTGGTCCAGTGGTTAAGACTCCACACTCCCAATGCACAGGGCCCGGGTTTGATCCCTGGTCAGGGATACTGTGTGCTGCAACTAAGACCAGGCACCCAATTAAATAAATAAATATTAAAAAATAGAAAAAAATAAATAATACTCATATGGAAACAATAAAAGAAAAGAATAATGAAGTTGATAACAGGATGAAAAAACATGGGTATAGGAAAAGAAGAAATAAGTTCTGCTGTGGGAGCAGATCAGTATTCTTAGATGTGTTTCTGTAAATAATGAATAAGATCATATAACATAAGATAGTGTTTAAAGATTATAGACATTTTATAGATGTTTATAGATGTTATTGAGAAAATCATTCTTTAACTGAAAATAAAATTAAATGTATACTTATTAGGGAATGTAAAAAATAGGTACAAAATAATAATTTTAGTTAGCTTTAAATCCTTTGGAGATAAAAAGGTGAAACTAGTAATGGTTAAATGATAAAGTTGATACTCTATTAATAATCATAGAAATCCAACTTAAGCCAGCTTAAGCAAAAAAGAGGATTAAATTATATAAATGATATCAATGAGTAGCTTTAGGCACAGCTAGATCCAAAGGCTCAAAACATGTTATCAGGGCCAAGTATTACTCCACATCTCCAGGTTCCTCCAATATGCTGATAAGATGCCCACCATGGCTCCAAACTTACATTCAATATTTTTTAGCAACCTCAGTCGAAAATGCACCTCTTTCCCAACAATTGTACAAGAAATTGGTGACTGTCAATGGACCATGCAGGGTCTCCTACCCATTTTCAAACCAGTCTCTATGGCCAGAGGCATAGAATACACTCATTGACTAGACCTGCACCATGGTCTTGCCTGGGGAACAGTTCTTGGAGATAATCGGGGTACTGTCCACAGAAAAAGAACAAATGGGTATTGGACAAACAGAAACAAGTGCTCACTGAGTGAGGTTGTAAAAATAGTAATAAACAGCAAATGATTCGTTGTGCTCAATGGTACTATGTTTGAGAATCAAAGTAAACTGAATGATAACAATGACATTGTAGCCATCTAGAAAATTGTCACAAGGTTGTGACCAGATACTTAGTGAAGACCAGGTTTTTGTAAATATGGTGCTCTTTAGATTTCTTGAGACAGAAGAGTGAAAATCAGGGAATGAATCATACAGTTCTTTCCGCTAGATTTGTTTAAATTATTCATGAGGACTGTTATAAAATATGCAAAGGGAAGGAGAGAAGTTGCTCCTTGTACTATAATTAAACAGACCTACTAGCAAGATTGGTTTTATTTTCCTCGGTGGTGAGATCTGCATCTGGGTGTGGGCACTAGTGAACTCTTACTGGTGTAGTTTTGGCTTCAAAGGATCAAAACTTAGTTGTGTACTTAATTGCTTTCCACTGGGTTGTTAAATAAGAATAGTTTCTAGAGAAGGGTCTAGCAAAGATTTCAGTTCTAGGTGCCAGAAATGAGACAAAACAGTCTTTAGTGCGGGTACTTATGACTATATGAAGTCATGGGTAAAGTGGTAGAAAATGAGAGCTCAGAAGATGAAAATGAAGGAAGGGAGGAAAAGGGAGAGCAAAAAAGAAAGACCTGAACCTAGTAGAAAGTGCCAGAACCCCACCAGCAGTTGCCACAGGAGCCCTTGCTTCCACCTGTCCAATGCCTTACCTTTGGTGAGTCAACAGCTATGAAATGAAGAGTCCAGGCTCATATTCTTCAGGACACCAGCACTTAATTCTGTTCATCTGTTTTTTGTTTGTTTGTTTGTTTCCTTTCTTGTTATTGATAGTCTTTATTGAGCATCCGTGGCTCCCTTTTCTCTCCAAGACGCAACAGTAGGGCGAGCCTTTTCAGCTTCAGAGGTCGAGCCAAGGATATTGGCTCTGAGAATGACTTTGCCGATGACGAGCACAGCACCTTCGAAGACAATGACAGCAGAAGAGACTCTCTGTTTGTGCCGCACAGACACGGGGAGCGGCGCCCCAGCAATGTCAGCCAGGCCAGCCGCGCCTCCAGGGTGCTCCCCGTTCTGCCCATGAACGGGAAGATGCACAGTGCTGTGGATTGCAACGGCGTGGTCTCCCTGGTCGGGGGCCCTTCTGCCCTCACATCTCCCGCTGGACAGCTCCTGCCAGAGGTGAGGCCAGTGAAACCTGCAGCTGTTGGCGAGGGAGCTGTGGCTGGTTGCAGGCAGGAATGGGTGTCGATTTCCACACGTGTGAATTTTACAGAGTCTAACGTTCAAAGGCCAGGGGTCAGTTCAATCAAGTTATGAATTTATTTTGTCAAATTGTTCAATTCAGACTTTTCTCAAATGAATTAGAAACGTAGGTTGGGTCTCATAGACTATAATTAGAAGTATTCCTTCATCATTATTACTACAGAATGAAACTTGCCAAAAAGTATAGCAACAATTTATCATGCATTATGATTAGTTAATATAAGCAAAGTAAATGCAAGAAATGTTATAAATACTTAACTTAAGGATCTTGTTATCTCTGTTCCTTTAAAAGAAGAACTTGATACTTCCACTTGAAGTAGATAGTATTACTAAATACATCTAAATCCTGCAAGGCAACATTCTTCCTCTTGGAAGGTCAGAGTGCTGTAACATTTTTAGCACCCAGTCAAATGACCATTGTACATCTGTGTGGTAAAGAAGCCACTCGAAGTACCTGGTAAAGTCATGTGTTGTAATTGTTAGGGCAGATTTCAATTTTTATATTACCCTCATGAATTTTTTAATAAACATAGTGGCCCTAAATCATGCATATGAAAAAGGGTTTCAACTAAATACCAGACACTTACAGGGATATGTTATTGACATTTCATTTGTAAAACATAGGTGCTTTTTAAGTTCAGTATTAAATAAGACTTCATTTGCCAATATAAAAATATTCTAGCAATGTCATTGGTTATACTTTATAGCTTACAGAATCATATTAAAATCTTCTCAGTATGATTTTTTTTTACACAATTCTACTCATTATAGTTAGACGAGCTCTTTCAGCTACATTAAAATCATATGGAGTCAGCTTTCAGTCACCTAATAGAGGAGATTCTTGCCTTGGAATAGCCACTGATCTTCTGACATAGCCACTGACATAGCCACTGATCTTCTTCACTTTTTTCACATAGCCTCTCCCCACCACTTTCTCCCAGAGAAATGTCCAGGTATCCTGGAGTCAGATCAAATCATGAAAAAAGTAGAACTCTGTTGTTAAAGGAACTGGAAGAATGCAAAAGGAATGTCAACTTCTCTTTAAAAATAGGGAATGTCAACTTCTCTTAAAAAATAATCATGGCTAACTATGTACTAGATACTGTCCAGAACACTTTACATGCATTAATTCATTTAGCCCTCACAACAGCCCTTTATCGTAGTTACTAATATTATCCTCATTTTATAAGGAGGAAACTGAGGCCTGTGCATGGTGGAGCTAGGGTTTGACCCCAGGTGTGCTGACTACTGAACCTACATTCTATCTGTATTGCAATATTACCTCCCATTAATTTTCTTAAATGGAAAAGAAGACATGGCCAAGGAAACAAAAACTTTCATTTTAACCCAGTGTATCTCAAAATATATTTCATCTTCAGACTGCTTACATCAGAATTCCCTGGGATACTTTTCAAAGTGGAAATTCCTCATTTCCCCCTCCCTCCAACCCTGGTAACCACCATTCTACTCTCTGCTTCTCTGAGTTTGATGACCACAGGGTCCAAAATTTCATTTATGCAAGATAAATAAATTCTGGATATGTTACTATATAGTATAGGACCTAGAGCTAACAATACTGAATTGTAAATTTAAAATTTGCTAAGAAGGTAGATCTCATGTTAAGTGTTCTTACCCCAAATAGCAACAACAACAATAATAAAAGGAGCGGAAGGAAACTTTAGAAGGTGATGGAAATGTTTATGACCTGACGGTGGTGATGGTTCATAGGTGTATACTTATTCCCAAACTCATCAAGTTGCATACCTGAAATATATACAGCTTTTTACATGTCGATAATACCTCAATAAAGTGGTTTAAAGAAAGAAATGGAGATTTCTGGGCCCAGACTTACTCAGACCAAAAGGCCGAGGAGAGCAAGATCAGGGATTTCTTCTTCCTTAACAAGTATCTCACATGGTTCTTACACATAATAAAGTATGAGTATCACTGATCTTGATAAAGGTTAATTGAACAAACAAAAATAAATCCACAACTTCTTTGCATAAATACAAAGAGAATGTCAGTCTGTCAGAAGATATTTAACATTCATCAATAATTACCCCCAAATCCTGTCATATCAGTGAGGGTGGGATAAATCTCTGAAGGCAAATTGAGGCAGTTTGAAACAAAGCCTAGTGTGATCTCTATTTCCTGCTGCCTTGTGTGATCTCTATTTCCTGCTGCCTTGTGTCCGTCCTTCAGTGCTGCAGTCAGGTGTGAGACAGGGCACTGCAACATGAGCTGCAACATATGGTGCCACATGAGCTGAAAGTGCGGCCAAAGAAGGGGCTTTGCAAGACTGCAGAGAGGAAAAGAGAACAGAAAATAAAGAGCTGCAAACAAATGCCACCCTCCAAAGCACACAATATCCTGCACTTTACACATAAATTCAACTGAAGCAATTTAACTTAAGGAAGAATTTCCTTGGTGATATCATTAGAGATTTTGGAATCTAGCACTACAAATTAGACAGATATAGGATTACACATATAATTTTATATAGAGCAGAAGCGACTAGATGACCTTTAAGTGACCCTATGTTTCCTTTCTTTCTTTCTTTCTTTCTTTCTAACATCTTTATTGGAGTATAATTGCTTTACAATGATGTGTTAGTTACTGCTTTATAACAAAGTGAATCAGTTATACATATACATATATCCCCATATCTCTTCCCTCTTACATCTCCCTCCCTCACTCCCTATCCCACCCCTCTAGGTGGTCACAAAGCACAGAGCTGATCTCCCTGTGCTATGCGGCTGCTTCCCACTAGCTATCTATTTTACATTTGGTAATGTATATATGTCCATGTCACTCTCTCACTTTGTCCCAGCTTACCCTTCCCCCTCCCCATATCCTCAAGTAGGTCTGCATCTTTATTCCCATCTTGCCCTTAGGTTCTTCATGACCATTTTTTTTTTTTTTTTAGATTCCATATATATGTGTTAGCATACAGTATTTGTTTTTCTCTTTCTGACTTACTTCACTCTGTATGACAGACTCTAGGTCCATCCACCTCACTACAAATAACTAACTTCGTTTCTTTTTATGGCTGAGTAATATTCCATTGTATATATGGGCCACATCTTCTTTATCCATTCATCTGTCAGAACACTTAGCTTGCTTCCATGTCCTGGCTATTGTAAATAGAGCTGCAATGAACATTGTGGTACATGTCTCTTTTTGAATTATGGTTTTCTCAGGGTATATGCCCAGTAGTGGGATTGCTGGGTTGTATGGTAGTTCTATTTTTAGTTGTTTAAGGAACCTCCATATGGTTCTCTGTAGTGGCTCTATCAATTTACATTCCCACCAACAGTGCAAGAGGGTTCCCTTTTCTCCACACCCTCTCCAGCAATTATTGTTTGTATATTTTTTGATGATGGCCATTCTGACCAGTGTGAGGTGATATCTCATTGTAGCTTTGATTTGCATTTCTCTAATGATTATTCATGTTGAACATTCTCTCATGTGTTTGTTGGCAATCTGTATATCTTCTTTGGAGAAATGTCCATTTAGGTCTTCTGCCCATTTTTGAATTGGGTTGTTTGTTTTTTGATATTGAGCTGCATGAGCTGCTTGTAAATTTTGGAGATTAATCCTTTGTCAGTTGCTTCATTTGCAAATATTTTCTCCCAGTCTGAGAGTTGTCTTTTTGTCTTTTTTATGGTTTCCTTTGACCTGCAAAAAGCTTTTAAGTTTCATTAGGTCACATTTGTTTATTTTTGTTTTTATTTCCATTTCTCTAGGAGGTGGGTCAAAAAGGATCTTGCTGTGATTTACATCATAGAGTGTTCTGCCTATGTTTTCCTCTAAGTGTTTGATAGTGTCTGGCCTTACATTTAGGTCTCTAATCCATTTTGAGTTTATTTTTGTGTATGGTGTTAGGGAGTGTTCTAATTTCATACTTTTACATGTACCTGTCCAGTTTTCCCAGCATCACTTATTGAAGAGGTTGTCTTTTCTCCACTGTATATTCTTGCCTCCTTTATCAAAGATAAGGTGACCATATGTGCATGGGTTTATCTCTGAGCTTTCTATCCTGTTCCATTGATCAATATTTCTGTTTTTGTGCCAGTACCATACCGTCTTGATTACTGTGGCTTTGTAGTATAGTCTGATTCCTATAAGTCAGGGAGCCTGATTCCTCCAGCTCTGTTTTTCTTTCCCAAGATTGCTTTGGCTATTCGGGGTATTTCGTGTTTCCATACAAATTGTGATTTTTTTTTGTTCTAGTTCTGTGAAAAATGCCATTGGTAGTTTGATAAGGATTGCCTTGAATCTGTAGATTGCTTTGGGTAGTATAGTCATTTTCACAATGTTGAGTCTTCCAGTCCAAGAACATGGTATATATCTCTCCATCTATTTGTATCATCTTTAATTGCTTTCATCAGTGTCTTATAGTTTTCTGCTTACAGGTCTTTTGTAGGTAGGTTTATTCATAGATATTTTATTCTTTTTGTTGCAATGGTAAATGGGAGTGTTTTCTTAATTTCACTTGCAGATTTTTCATAATTAGTATACAGGAATGAGAGATTTCTGTGCATTAATTTCATATCCTGCTACTTTATCAAATTCATAAGTGACACTATTTTTTCCTTCAAACTTTGCCTTTCTCTGACAAGGCAAAATATTTTAAATTCTGAGAGACAACTTTTTGATTTAAAGAGCTTTAGTCTCAGAGAGGGGTTATTTCTTTTCTCATTAATTTTACTTTTCTTTCACAGTAAAATTAATTTTAGAGTGACCTAAATGAATGTTTATTCCCATTAATGACAATCCTATCAATTGAGTGGAAAGTCTGCTTTTGAATATATATGCATTAGAGGCATGCAGATTAATAAAATAATGTTAATTATTCATAGCACAATAAAGTAGATGAACAGGACTCATATTACTCTTTTAGAAATAAGGAAAATCCTCAGAGAACTAAAAGTGACTTCTTATTTATTATTAGCACTCACACCCACATTAGGAATGCTTGAGTTTTGCCCTTTTTTCCTGTGACCATTAACTTCATTGTTTGAGCTCCTGACGTAGGAATAAATTTCTGCCCATATTGAAATTCTGGTGAGTTTATTTTGGAATAGAAACATGTCAAGTCATTACAACATTGCTAAAAATCAAAGACCCCCCCAATTTGATGTTTTGCCTTAAATTAGAGTTTCAATGCCAAGGATGGGTTGTCTTGTAAGACAAAGTTATAGGTAGTTCTAAAAATCAGTTTTATTATTAAGGATGTTGGGAAATGTTACCTGTCTATAATGAACAGAAGCATTTTAAAGTGGAATTCTCATTTTAGGAGAACATATTAGGGAAGCTTTTAAAGTTCTTTTCATACATTAAACCACATGAATGTATATAAGTAAAGATCTAATAGCTCAACCTGTGAGTAAATCAAAGAGTGATATGCTTCAGTTTGAAGTCCTAGATAGGACTGGCTGAAATGCTAAAAGGTTATCTATCCTGTAATAGGCATGATCCCTCCAGCCCAAGGCTCCAAGATGGAGGAATTAGAAAAGTCCATCTTTATCACAAACCCAGGCATCCCTGAAAGCTGAGAATATTATGGGCTTTTAAACACTTCCCAAGAATGATGATTCCAGCAATGTCTTAATGAGCTGTTTACATCTGAGAAAGCATGTTGAATACTTAGTTAAGTAACACCTATTACAGGAACACTTTGGATTTTGCTACCCTTAAAAATAATAGTTATTTCATATGAAATTTTTTTTTAGGGCACAACTACTGAAACGGAAATAAGAAAGAGACGGTCCAGTTCTTACCATGTTTCCATGGATCTGTTGGAAGATCCTACAGCAAAGCAAAGAGCAATGAGTATGGCTAGTATTTTGACCAACACCATGGAAGGTATGTCAAAAGTCTTACAGCACAATTACTTGGCAGTGCTCTAGTAATGATGAAAAGAACTCTTATAAATTCCAAGAAAATTCTTCCTGACTTGACACCAAATCATCATTATGTCTTTTACTAAATAAAAGTAAAATCCATGTACAACAAATGGATTCTATTGTCTCATACAGATTTCTACATTTAGCCTCCAGGAATCTACTGCAAATTCGAGGTATACTTGGAATACCACTTTGGTAGATTAAGTTCTAAATTGTTGAAGCTTGTTATGTGCATGACATAAAAAGGAATGTAATGATAAATGTTTATTTTTATGGTGATGCTAACCCATTTAAATTGTATTAACTGCTTGAGACTCAAGCTATAAACTCTTTTGATTTAACCAGATGTATAAATGAAAAAATGAGAATTAGGGTTTGATATTAACCTCTTTGAAGCAAAGTTTTCAAAATTTTGTAAAACTACTTTTGTCTTTCTCTGATCAGATATTACAATATCTCAGCTTTCTCTTTAGTTGCAGATTATACGTGAGTAGAGAATATATTGTTTAGAGATCTGGATCTTATAATTCCAAAATAAAGACTTTGAGGACAGCTTGATTTGCGATCAATCATTGGCTCTGTGTGTTAGTTTGGGACTCTACACTTGTTTCTTCATCAGTAAAGTGTGGATAATGACGTTTAGATTAAGGTTGTTGTAAAGATTAAATAAGGCCTCATATATAAAGCACCTATGTATGTAGAAGCATGTAGAAGACAGTCAATAAATATTATTATTGGTTGTTTTATTGTTGTTTTGTTAATTCACATGTTTGTGCCTTTCCATACTGTAAGTGAATTCAAGCATCATCAACTATCAACTTCAGTTACTTGGAAAATACTTTCATGTAAAATATATTCTATCCTCCTCCCTTGCTGTCCTTTCCCCTTCTCTCCTTTTCTATTTTATAACCCCTCCCTTTTCTTCCCCTCCGAAGTGTGTGTGTGTGTGTGTGTGTGTGTGTGTGTGTGTGGATGTGTCAAAGGAAAAAGAAAGATGGAGAATGAAGGAGAGAGCGCGAACATGTGCTCATGCCTTTCTTCCTGTTAGTTATAGTTTCTCTTGACACTGGATAGATTCGTGCAATAATTATTTTCCAGTCTGAATGCAAAGATCCCGTGATACTAATATCAGTACCAAAAGCCTAAAAGTCACAGCCAGGAAAATCTCACAATGTAGATGGCCTTACATATCACAGCCATGTCAGTTACTGAACGACCCAATTTTCATCATGTCCTAATGCAATATCAGAAATCTTTTCACTGATTTCTATGGAATATTAAACTCAGTACGTTCTTCCCCAACCTCGCCTGCGTTAGCTTGCACTCCCTCTTCCCCCCCAGCTGCCAGTAGCTTGCTCCTCCCTGTCCCTCCAGGTAAATCTTTTGAAGATTCTCTGGTCTTCTGCTCCTTGCCATAGCAAAACCACTGAGAGGAAGCTGCCAGTGGTTCTGCTACTGATGTCAGCAGCATGTCTGCTCCCTAAAGCAAGAAGTAGAGAAGGAGACAGGGTAAGTCTAAATTAACAGTCCTACTTTGAACTTCTGATAGCATTAAGTTTGGGCTAACTTAAGAAATTACTTAAAAAACATCAACCCACCACCACAAGATTGGACTTGTCCACTAATTAAGATACGCAGTTTAAAATGAGTGCACCCACATCACCCTCCATGCAAATGTGTCTCATGGACTTGCTTAGAATGAAAAGGATGTCCTAGAGATAAGTGTAACTTAGGAAGCAGGAGACTGAGTGTTTGGTTTTAATATCTGCAGAGCTTTTAACTTTATATTTATGTGAGGAAAAATGGCTGAGTTTTCATTCTGTTTTTCATTGGTTGTGTTGGATGCAAAGCCTACTTTTTTTTTATTCGATTATATCTAAACATTTTGAATCTGGCATTAATCAAGGCTTGTTTTTAGCAGTACATAGCATATACATGCAACTAGAGCTGTCATTAATATAGTCCTTTTTTGTTCCTAATAACAGTGGAAAGGTGTCTTAGGTTGACATAATCTGTTTATTTGGAGATCCTTCCTTCTAAGTCTAATCATGGTTTAGTTCACCTTTCCTTTTTGGAAACAGGCTTGTTGATCCAGGCTGGCAACTTTTGTTTTCCTTCTTTTGAACTACAGCTAAGTCTTCATTGTCCAGGCAATGAATGAATGACCTCCTACTTAATGGCACTGTAGGAGATAAGGAAAAATGAATTGTTTGCTTTTCAAGTTTTTTAAATGCAAAAACCATATGGAAATGTTTCCAGGTCAAATCCTTGGGAAGGTGGTGGGAGGGTGAGGTACAAGCACTGAGGAATTGAGGGGAGCCAGCAAAAGATCTAAACTGGGCTGTAAATGATTTTCAATGTGGATAACCCACCCAGGAATAACGGAGACGTGGCTGTAGTTCTCCCCGAGTGCTTTGTTTTGTGTCAAAGTGTGATATTCTTTTTTTTTAGCATGAATAATTGAATGATTTTATTTTAGAATTTAACAACTATGCTCCACTTTTTCCTGGTGTCAAGACGAGCAACACTGGCTGCATTTTGCCTTTTGAACTTTTCTCTAATTTACTTTTTTCCACACAGTTTCTATTTGCTTCTCTTTATCTGCTAAATTACAAGTAACATTTTAAAAAATACTTATTCTGACTGTACATAGGCAAAGAGCTTTTTCAATTCTCTTTTGTTATTTATTGTAAGTAGTAAAGCCTTTTTACCTTCAGTATAAATATGGGTTTATTCGGGAGTCTTAAAAGCTTCTACAAAACAGTGCATATTAACTATATTTATATTTTTCTTCTGATTTACAATTCAACTACTGTTTACTGTTTACAAAATTACATTTAAGAGGAAAGGAAATAAACTGGGTGCTTGAAGAATTTCAGTATATAAAGACACAATTGAAGAATCTACCTCTCATGGAATTCTGTTAAAAATAATAAGGAAATTAATTTACTTTAGGGAAGTAGCAAACTTTATAATATTGGTAGTGAATGTTTATCAGCAAAGCAAAAATCACTACCTATGGTCATGTTTGTCCATTGCATAAACTCTCTTGAAAAGTTTAATTCTTAGTAAACTGTACCAGGTTTGGAGGGATATTCCAGTTACCACAGTAGTAATACTAAAGTGACCAACCAGAGTCATGCTATGGATGAACAAAGAATCTTTTCCTCTATTTTAGTGCTAATCGGTGATGGTCTCACATTTGGCAGAGCAGGTAACAGAGTGCAGCAATGATATTGGCAGAAAACAACAACTGCTGAACTCTTTTCTCACTCAAGAGTTGATTAAGAGAGAAATATACCAAAGGAAAAGAGCAGATAATTTCCCACTTCCTAATTCTCCCAAATTCTTTGCCATTATTTACTAAGTTTCAGTATTTTGAGTATCACCTTATAGATCTGTGCATTTCTGTCTTTTCTCTCCTGTTATTTAGTTGAAATTCTTTTTGAAATCGTATTTTTTTAAATAAATGTATTTTTATATGAAATCTTATATCATAGGTTTGGTGTGATAGTTATACATTTTAATATATTAAAATAAATGCATACCATTAAAATTTATGAATTCTACCTATGTTCTACCTACTCCTCTTGTATTTTACCAGTAGTACATAAGTCCCATTTTGTGAAACAGTGAAGTTCTCAGTTTCTTAGGTTTGATATTTCCTCTTCTTTTGTGCCATCTAGTTAAATTAAGAAATTCTGCTGAGTTTAATATTCAGGCCTATATCTAATTAGACTTAACTAGAAATTTTTTAACTAAGACTGGTGACACTGACAAAACTATCTCATTAAAATACACAAAGAACATATCTAATCCAAGAAACTGAGATTCAGCATGACTGATAAAGGTTTTAAAGACATCTCCTGAGAGGTGTTCTTTGATATTATATGTCTTGCTCTATCTGGAACATAGATGAGCTTTAAGTATACTTAACACAAGTCCTACCCATTAATTTCTGATAGCCTTAAAGATAATTATCAGACTATTTAATATTGTAGATAGAATCTTGGAAACCATGTTTAACCAAGATAAATTTGGAAAGTTTACTAGCCTTTCTGTGCCCACACTTTTTATGACAGCTGTAAGTGCTTTCCTGCTCAACCATCCGATTAACCTATAATGCCTTTTAACAACTTTAGATTTTTTAAAAATCACTTTCAGTTTAAACCAAAGGCTGCTTAATAGGAAGGAAGCAGTTTTCATAAGTATTCTAACCTTTTTCTTCCAGAACTTGAAGAATCCAGACAGAAATGCCCACCCTGCTGGTATAAATTTGCTAACATGTGTTTGATTTGGGACTGCTGTAAGCCATGGTTAAAGGTGAAACATCTCGTCAACTTGATAGTGATGGACCCTTTTGTTGACCTGGCCATCACCATCTGCATTGTCTTAAATACCCTCTTCATGGCCATGGAGCACTATCCCATGACGGAGCAGTTTAGCAGTGTGCTGTCAGTCGGGAACCTGGTAAGGCTCACTGAGGGTTACTCTACCCATTGAAAGAGTTCATGATTGCCTTAATGAATTTCACATATCACTCTCAAATTAAATATGAATTAATTGGTCGTATATACCTGGACAGCAAAAGTTCAGCATCACTTTTTTATAACAAAAATATACTGCTAGAGTTTAGCAGTGGAAAAGATTCAAAGATTTTATGTATAGTTTGATTTAGAATTAAATATAAATTGCCCATTCATTACAAAGATTGTTATGAATTATGGAGGATATTGATTTATGGTAAAATTCTGATCTGTTTCTCAGGTATTTAGAATAGATTCTTTCAGACATGTCTACATTTGCCAAACAAATTATAAAATATGCCAAGTCAGATAATTTTGAAATATCATCTGTTCATAACTGAAGATGGATTTTTAAAAGAGGAAACATCATAGAAGTTATTATTTCTGTTTGAATTTGTCCTATAAATTTAAGAATTTATAAATGATTAATTTTTGCATACATTTTTACTTAAAATTTTGTATTAACATTCATGGATACATGGTAGAATGATAGAAATGAAAGTAAAGTGGTCTTTTACAGAGAAACAAAATGAATAAATTCAGGCAACAAAAATATATTAATATCAATATGAGGCTTATTGAGTTCTCATGAACCTCCCAACTTGATAAATGAACATATAAACAGGTTCTATATAGATAGTAAATGATATATTCTGAAGTATAATACACAATATTTTTAGACTCTGAAGTAACCACTATTTTTTATTATAATCCAGATAGGTCTTAACTGATAAAGTTAACATATATATGCTGACCACTTATTTTGTACCAGGCATTGTATTAAATAGTTTATGTAAAATCCCTCTCTCTAGGTTCCCACAAAGTCAGTCCTCATAGATACTATGAATGTCTGCATCTTACAGTGGGAGAAACTATACCCATGAGAAATTCACAGAACAATGGAAGCTCTGAATACTATATCAGAGACTCTGAAAGATATTTCGGAGACTATTTTAAGCTGTGGCCAAAAATCACAAAACTTTAGGAAAGAACAATAACATTACCTAGTCCAAATTTTTTCACATATATAGGAATCACTTCAACATTATCTATAAAAAGTGAGCAAGGGATCAAAGCAGCGTTATGGAGGTGGATATTAGGAAACAACTCAAATGGGCTTAAGCAAAAATAAAGATAATTCATTACTTCAAGTAACTAAAGTCCATTTGGGCATAGATCCACATTTTAATCTGGCTAGATTCAGGTTCTCAGTCAATGTCATTGGGAGTTAGCTTCTTGCCAACTTCTTCCCTGTATGTTTTTTCATCTCTGGCTGGGTATTCTATTGATGGCAACGGTCTACCAACTTTTATCCTGACACAGCTCTTTAAGCAGAAGGATTGTGCCTCCTAACTAGTGGTTCTAACAAAAGCCCAAGAATTGAATATCATTGGCCTGGTTGGAGTTACATGACCATTTCTAAGTCAGTCAGTTAATCTGATTCCAGGGTTAGAATGCCCTACTTGGCCAAACCAGAACCATGTCTTATCACTGGAGACAGAGTAAATGAATACAATTATGAAGAAGAAAATTAGGTCTACCATTATCAGAAGAAGAGATATTGGATGCTGGAAAGACATAAACAACAAGTGGACAGTTCAAAATTGGACTTGTCTTATGTGTTAAGGAAGATAATGAAATAGTAGAAAATATATAGACAGGATTCACATTCTTCTCAAGTACATATGGAATATTCCCCAGCATAAGTGATAGGTAGGTCATAAAACAAGCCTCATTAATCTTAAAAAGATTGAAATTAAAGTACTTTTTCTCACAAAAATGGAATGAAATTAGAAATCAATAAACAGGAATTTGGAAAATTTATAAATATATGGAAATTAAAAGCAGACTTGTAAATAACCGATAGGTTAAAAAAGAAATCACAAGAAAAATTAGAAAATACTTTGAGATGAATTAAAACGAAAACACACCAAACTGAAATAGTGCCTAGAGGTAAATTTATGCTATAAATACCTATAGTAAAAAAATAACACCTCAAATCCATAATCTATATTTTCATCTTAAGAAACTAGAAAAAGAAGAGCAAACTAAAAAAATAGCAGAAGAAAGGAAATAATAAAGAATAGAGTGGAAAGGAATGAAATAGAGAATAGGAAAACATCAGAAAAAAATCAACAAACCCCAAAGTTGATTTTTTTAAAAGAGCAATAGAAATGACAGATCTTTAGCTATACTTACCAAGAAAAAGAGAGAAAATTCAAATTACTAAAAGCAGGAATGAAGAGGGGACATCACTATTGATCTTACAGAAATAGAAAGGAGTATACAGAGTACTATAAATAATTGTACCAACAAATTAGATAACCTAGAGGAAATGGAAAAATTCCTAGAAAGTAACAAACCACTGAAACTGACTCAAGAAGAAATAGAAAATACGAAAAAACTTATAACAAGTAAAAATTGAATTAGTAATGAAAAAATGTTCCCACAAAGGAAAGCCTAGGCCCAGATGATTTCTTTGGTGAATTCTACCAAATATTTAAAGAATTAACACCAATCCTTCACAAATTGTTCCAAAAAAAAAAAAAAAAAAGAATAGAAGGAAATGCTTCCCAAGGGTTTTGAATATAAAGCTGACCAAGATGGGGAAATTGAACAGACTTTGGGCTTTCCTTTAAAACCCCAAAGGGTTTTTACACTTAAGGAGTAAAGGCTATGTCAGAGAACCAGAAGATTCAACTAGGACAAAGAGCAAACCAAAATAGCTGTGCCCTACTTAAGTATTAAACCTAACTGCTGTAAGTTCAAAGTGGCCAACCTATAATTTAACTTCCTGCTAGGACAAAAATCAGTACACTTTAGAGGAAAATAATTGAATCAAAACTCTCTACAACACATTATTCACATCACATAAATAATTACATGATATATGAAGAAATAGGAAACTGTAACTTTAGTTGAGAGAAAGAAATACTCAGTACTCAATAGAAATAGATCCAGAGATGGCTGAATTACTAAAATTAGCATTAAAGGACTTTAGAGGACCTATTACAAATACATTTAACAAATTGAAGGAAAAAAATGGTCATCAAGAATAAACAGATGGGGCCTCCCTGGTGGCGCAGTGGTTAAGAGTCCGCCTGCCGATGCAGGGGATACGGGTTCGTGCCCCGGTCTGGGAGGATCCCATATGCCGCGGAGCGGCTGGGCCCGTGAGCCATGGCCGCTGGGCCTGCGCATCCGGAGCCTGTGCTCCGCGACGGGAGAGGCCACAACAGTGAGAGGCCCGCATACTGCAAAAAAGAAAAAAAAAAAAAAAAGAATAAACAGATGGAGAATATGAGCAGAAAAAATGGAAACTATATAAAAGAATTATCTAGACATTTTAGAACTGAAAAGTACAAATTCTAAAATGAAAAATTCACTGGATGAGTTTAAAAGAAAATTGCAGATGTCAGAAGAAAGTGTCAAACTTGAAGCAAACCAATAGAAATTATCCAATTTGAACAGCAGAGAAAAACTTACAGGAAAAATGAACTAAGTCACACTAATCTGCAGAATAACATCAAGTGGTCTAATATTTACATAAGGGAGACTCAGAAAGACAAAAGAGAGAATGGAACAAAACAAATATTTGGAGAAATAATGGCCAAAATGTTCTCAAATTTGATGAAAGATATTAACTTAGACACCTTAATATTAAATTGTAAAATGTCAGTGAACATCAACAAGGATAAATATAAAATTAACTACATTGGGCACATCTTAGCCAAGCTGTGAAAACAAAAGAAACTTTTAGAAGCAGCCAGAAGAAAAATACATATTATGTATAAGGGATTAACATCTCGTCAGAAACAGTTCAGGCCATAAGAAAGTGGCCTGATGAAAAAAAGAAAAAAAAGAAGTTAAAACATTATTCTATGGTGAAACTATCTATCAAAAACTAGTGTGAAATAAAGAATTTTAATATAAACAAAACCTTAAAAAAATTGTTACACCAGAATTATGCTGCAAGAAATGCTAAAGGAAGTTCTTCAGGCTGAACGGGAAGAATGTATTAGATGGAAATTTGAGAATGATGGTCACTAGAAATGAATAAATGTGGTAAATAGAAAATACTGGGTTTTTTTCCCTTATCTTAATTTCTTGAAAAGACAACTGATTATTTAAAGCAAGCGTTTATAGCATATGTAAGTATAAAATATATGAAAATTTTAGCACATGTGATTGGGGTGGCCAAGATTTCTTGGAAAAGAGACAAAAAGTGCTATACATTATTTAAATTTTTATAGAATATTCAAACAATAGAATTCTACTTAACAATAAAAGGAGGAAAAACTGGTAATACGTGCATGGGTGAATTTCAACTTGAAGCATTCAAGAGATATTTGGAAAAGCTAGCAAGACTCTCAAGTTTCTGAGCTGGCCACCAAGGTAGAGAGTCATTCCATTTACTGAATTAGCAAATATCAGAAGAGAAGCAAGGTTGTGCAGAGAAAGTGATGAAATGAATTTTGGACCTGTTGAATTTGAGGTACCTGTGAGACAGTTATCCAGTGGAGGTGTTGAATAAGGAAATAAGGATGTAGTTCTGGAATTCAGGAGGTATGCTTGAATGGGAAAATAGATCTCAAAATGTAAATTTATTGTAAAAGGAAAATTAGATTAAGCAGGTTGAGGACAGAAAGACCTCTGAAGAAATCCAGTGTTGAATGATTTGTTGGAGGAGGAAAAGCAACTGAGAAGTATCCAGGGAGATGTGAATCACTGAAGCCTGGACAGAAACTATTTTAAGGAACAAGGAACAGACGACGTTGTGAAAAACTCCTAAAGAGGCAAGCAAGATAACTATTAAAAGTTCAATTGAATTTATCAATGGCAGTTTCAGTTATGTTGGTGAAATTGGTTAAAGCAGTTTGTGCTGACTGGCAGGTCAGGGGGTAAGTTAAAGAAATGGAACTAGTGAGTACAGACAAGTACACAAACTCTTAAAGAAGTTGGGCTATGAAGAGAGGACAGATGGTGGTAGCTAATGGGGGAAGTAGAATGCAAGGAGAGTTTCTTTTATGATGCTGGTGGTAGTTTTAAGGTGGAGAGGGACTGAGTATCTGTTGATACTTGTAAAATCCCAATAGGAAGCAGTCAGTAGCAGGAAGAGGTTGAAACTACAGGTTAATTGAGAAGGTGAATTCTTCAAGAAGTCCAAAGAAGATACATAATTGCAGCTGCAGAAATTAGAGCAAAGCAGTGACATGCCTTTAATTTTTAACAGGAAAAAAAAAGGAAAGTATGGTGTGGATGTAAGTAGTTTGGTAGATATAAGGAAACTGAGTAAGTTCAGGTTGACTGACTTCCGTAACCTCTGAGATGCAGAAGTACTGAGAGTGGAGAATAAAGAAAAATGGTTGAAGACACGTGGAAAATTTTAAATAGTTGTAGAGAAAGAAAATGGAGACTAGAGAATGCTGCTTCTCTTTGGCCAGGAAAATAAAAAATTTTTTAAAAGCATCCTTAACATCTATAGGGCTAGGGGTGACCTTGTTTATTACAGCCAACATAAAACCTTTTTAGCACCAGCCTTGCCTGCAGGGCCAAGGGAGGGAATCAAACTATTAGGCAATTATTTGGTGAGTTTTTGGAGGGCTAGGGAGATCAGAGGCAGAGCCAGGTAGTTGACCACAAAGAGTTAGCTGAACCTTTCACTTAAGAATATAGAAATAAGGATATTAATTTTGTTGTCTTAATTTTTGTATTCTTTATCACTTGATAAACCTTAAATATAGTAAACAATTAAATATTGATTTGAATACAAACCATTTGAGGATACTAATTTCCTGGACCCAAACCAATTTTTAAAACTCAGAATTGAATTGTGATTTGTTGGGACTAAATTAAATTGCTCGATAGTTATTTATGTTTTCAAGAGTCTTCACTTGTGTAATAAACATTTCTCACTTAGGTCTTCACTGGGATCTTCACAGCAGAAATGTTTCTAAAGATAATTGCCATGGATCCATATTATTACTTTCAAGAAGGCTGGAATATTTTTGATGGTTTTATTGTGAGCCTTAGTTTAATGGAACTTGGTTTGGCAAACGTGGAAGGATTGTCAGTTCTCCGATCATTTCGACTGGTAAATTAACTGAGAGTAAACATAATGTTTTTATAAATAATTTAATTAGTAGTCACTCTTTTCTAGGAAAAAATTACAAGATTTCCCATAGCTTTAATATTATTTGAATATACTTCTAACAAAGCAGATGGTAATTTCTTCTTCCTCATAGTTTTAATGCATAGATTAAGTTTATTCAAATGAACAGCCAATAGTTCTGTCCTTAGTAATTGAATAGGAAGGCTAATGGGGAGAGAGAAAATGGAGGTCATAGATAAATGCATATCAAATTAAACAACACAATATGTACCTCTCAGCTATATGGGGTTTGCTTACCCATGTTAAGGCTTGGTTGGGGCTTTGGGTGGGCTCATCTTTCTACCAGAGGCTAAGGGATTATGGAGTTGCCCATTTTGCCCCCATAGAAGCCAAGACCCTGGACTGGGTAGAGTGTACAGGGGAAGAAGACAGAGCTCCTATACATCTACTTCTTCAGCCAGGTCAGGAAGTCACCAAATACACTGTCTGAGAAGAGTTGCCTGTGTTATACTTTAATTTTAAGGAAAGGGTCTTTCATTTGATCTTTATATTTCAAAGTTTATGGATCTTTCACAGATGAGACAAAATATCACTTGACACATTTCCATTTGAAGTTTGGTATGTTTTATTGTGCTGTTTATTTGAGTTGGCTCTAATTTTTTGCAATTTATTTTGAAACAACAGAGGTTGTATATAGTTAGTAAAGACAGATTCTTATAGGCAACTTATCTTAACAGTGATTAGTTTCAAGACTTAGTTGTGAAGTCTGTTTAGAAACTCCCTTACCACTTTCAAATTTGTGTTAAGATCCTTAGAGCTGTGATTTCCTTTCCTAGTCTTCATGGATAGCTATAGACCTAATTTGAAGCTAGAAGGATGCAAAAAAACAAAAAACAAAACAAAAATTAGCAATGATTATATAACAAGTGAATATGGGCAACTACTTTTAAGAAGCTTAGTAAATCTTTGTGATAGTGTGATGCAGTTTGGGGAGATAGAAGGCATAATATCATCAGTGTCTTGCTTAGTATATCAGGCCCTTTTGCATTAATTATTCTCTGGGAATAAATTAAAATTTTTGGTTCTTATATCTGCTCCTTTGGGTCACTTAGTTGCCATTAAATAATGCACTACTCTTGACCTGACATTTACTGAAGCATCGGAAATAAAATGCTGCTGCTATTAATAGTAAATGGTACTCTAGAAGCTTCTAATACAACCAATGTGTCAGGCACAGTAGTAGAGAGCCATTTCCACACTATAATGAGTTGATTAATTAAATCACTGAAGACATAAAGGTTGACAAAATACAGCTTTTTACTCAAGTTCAAGTATTTCTTCCTTGAATATAATAAATCTCCTTTAAAATACAGCCTAAAATTACAGCAAGCTACAGATATAGCAGTCCAGAGATTTAAAGAAATTAGTTGGTTTTTCTCTTGTACCTTATATAAGTGTTGTTTGCACTTGTGAATTTCAGCATTATATTTCAAGTACACTGAAAAATATATCCACTTCGGGCTTTTAAATAATGAGAGCCTCTACTTCTCTGAAAGAGTCTTTTCTACTTAATCATCACTAATGTTAGATATCTCAGTTCCTTACAGAAAAACAAAAAGAATAGTATAAGTGCTTATGTAAGATTCAGGAATATTTGGTGAATCTTATTCTTTGAATGCTGATGAAAAACTGAATAATTATTTTATTTACAATATAAACTATTTCAAAATGAAAAATATCCCATGGTAACAAACTAATACATTTGCTAGATAATAGTTTGGCACATGAATAATCCATCACCTAAAATTGAGACATTATAGATTTTTCCTATAAACAAATATGCAGATTCTTCAGAATGCAGAGCAGTAATGACCTTCTTGCTTTTGTTTCCAGCTCAGAGTTTTCAAATTGGCAAAATCTTGGCCGACTCTGAACATGTTGATAAAGATCATTGGCAATTCTGTGGGAGCTCTGGGTAACCTCACCTTGGTGTTGGCCATCATCGTCTTCATTTTTGCCGTGGTTGGCATGCAGCTCTTTGGTAAGAGCTACAAAGAATGTGTCTGCAAGATTTCCAATGATTGTGAACTCCCGCGCTGGCACATGCATGACTTCTTCCACTCCTTCCTGATTGTGTTCCGAGTGCTGTGTGGAGAGTGGATAGAGACCATGTGGGACTGCATGGAGGTCGCCGGTCAAACCATGTGCCTTACTGTCTTCATGATGGTCATGGTCATTGGAAACCTGGTGGTATGTGGTAAAACATTTTTCTCATTTTCAGTAAAAGACAATGTAACCATGAAAAAGTATGTTCAACTGAGGAATGTTTTGAATGTTTTTTTTAAATCAATTCTCAATTTTCATGATGGCAGGAGTCAGGTATAGCTCAGACTGTTGAAATCCACATGAACTCTTTTTAAGTATTTCCTTATTCATTATTTTTATTTTTATTTTTTCCAATTTTATTGAGCTATAATTGACATGCAACATAAACTCTTAAAATGTCTTTTGAACCAAAGCTGTTCTTCATCTCTGTACCTTATTGATCATGGAGAGGGCCATTTTTGGCTTTTATGTTTCAGTTCTTATACTAAAGCATGGAAGTGCCATGAAGAACAGTCATTCATTTTATTTATAAGTACTAATAATAGTATCACTTGAAAATGTTTCAAATTTGGGTTCTCTGCAAGTTGGAGTTAAAAAAAATAGTGATAATCTCAGTCCATTAAAAGCACATAAGGTAATTGTTGCCTAGAAACTACAGTATGAACAAGTAACACTGACTCAAGAATCACTTGTTTATCATTTCTGTGTAAAATGAACCATGTCCAACACATTTCTGCTGAGTCCTGGAGGCATGGGAAAAATGATAGGAAGATATATATGGCATTGTGATATGACATTTACCTAAACAGGAGTAAAAATCGGAACTAGTAAGTGAAAAAACGTGAAAGTGAAGTGTTATATGTCAAGTTCACAAGATGGAAACTTTGCTTTACAGTGGCAAGGATGATCAGGCAAGGCTTTGTCAAGGAGTTCAGACCTGAAATATCTTTACTGAGCTGTAAGATTTAGCTCGGTAAGAAGAAAGGTAGACTGTCCCAAGCCAGGGAACAGTGGACCCAGTGGTTGTGGAAGAAAGGACAGTAGATTCTCTGAGAGGGATCAGGCTCTTATACTTTAAATATAAAGTTATTATACTAAGGTGCTTGATTAGGCCCCAGTCCAGTGGAATAGTCATAACCAATATTTTAAAGTATGCAATTTATAGACTTAATTTCCTTTCACATCAAAGTAACTTCCAGTTCCCCAGAGGAAAAGAAAAGGGAGGGGGGAAAAAAAGCAAAAGATTATCATTTATTTCTATTTATCCCAAGATTTCAACCTCCTCAGTATTAGCTTAGATAATTCTGACCTCTTCTTAAAATAACAACAAACATGAACAGTGTACAATCCAGAAATATGAACAGTGACCTAAAGCAATAAACATTTATTAATTATTTCATAGTTTCTGTGGGTCTGAAATTTGGGGGCACCTTATCTGGGTGCTTCTGGCTTTGGGTCTGTCATAAGGTTGCTGTCAAGATGTTGGCAGGGAACTCAGTTATCTTGACTAAGACAGGAGGATCAGCTTCTAAGAAGGCTCACTCTCATGGCTATTGGCAGGAGGTCCCAATTCCTCTTTGTTGGCTGTTGGTAGAAGGCTTCAGTTTTTCTCCACATGTATCTCACCATAGGGTTGTTGATTATTTCATGACATGGCAACTGGCTTCTCCCAGAGCAGGTGACACAAAACAAAGGGCAAGGAGAAAGCCCTCTTTATGTTCTAGTCTTGAAGTCACGTACTGTCACTTCTGCCATATTGTATTCATTAGAAGCTAGTCACTAAAAAGAACTCACACTTAAGAAAAAGAGATTAGGCTTTCACTTTTGAAGGGAAGAGTATCAAATAATTTATATACATAAATATATATATAAATATATATATATATATATATTTTAGCCATGCTGTGTGGCATGCAGGATCTTAGTTCCCCAACCAGGGATCAAACTCGTGCCCCCTGCAATGGAAGTGTGGAGTCCTAACCACTGGACTGCCAGGGAATTCCCCTGTACATTTACTTTAAAGCCACCACAATTCCGAATACAACTTGCTTGCTTTCAGAAAAGTGCAATATTGCATAGAACAGAAAGAAATGGTCATAGGGTTAATAGAAAAGAAACAAAGAAAAGGTTATAGGTTTGATTTTAGATTTGATTTGATTTATATATTTGGCATACATTGGAAGAAAAGAATAAAAGGCAGAGAACAGAACCCTTTATGACAACAATGAGTGAGCAGATCAGACACAAGCAACAGGGAATTCATAGTGGGAGTAGTAGAAAGTAAGTTTGGGGCCAAACTGTGTAGAGTTTAATTTATGAAAAGGCTGACTCTGCATAAAAAAATTGGAGTTTTTCTGTAGGCAATTCAGAGCTACAGATGGCTTTTTATCAGGAAAGTGACAATGAGCAAGTGGGATTTTGGTAGAATTCATGTAGCCAGAAAACACAGAGTGAATTTAAAGAGAAGGAAACTCAACATATCACATGTCATCTATTAGTTTACTGAAATAAGACACATCTCTCTAACTGTACAGAGGATTCAAGTTGAAAAGAGAATTTCAGGAAGTATCCATACCTATGGATGACATTTAATATTAATTTAGATGGCTGTATATGCATAAAAAGATACAGCCTATAGAATAATAATTTCCATCTATTGGCATAAATTTAAATTCTGTACAGTAAAAATTTTTTTTTAAATTTTTGAGTGCATTGGGTCTTTGTTGCTGTGCGTGGGCTTTCTCTAGTTGCGGTGAGCCAGGGCTACTCTTTGTTGTGGTGCACGGACTTCTCATTGTGGTGGCTTCTCTTGTTGCGGAGCACGGGCTCTAGGCACACGGGCTTCAGTAATTGTGGCACGTGGGCTCAGTAGTTGTGGCTTGCAAGCTCTAGAGCGCAGGCTTAGTAGTTGTGGCGTATGGGCTTAGTTGCTCCATGGCATGTGGGATCTTCCCAGACCAGGGCTCAAACCCACGTTCCCTGCATTGGCAGGTGGATTCTCAACCACTGTGCCACCAGGGAAACCCTAATTCAGTACATTTTTTTAAAAATTAAAGAATCTCCCTTTTTTTTTTTCACTGTAAGTTAAAAAATATTCCTCCTTCTGTGATATCTTGGATATTTTTTCTGGAGTAACTAAGGTAGTAATAGTATCTGTCATGTTTACCACTATTAAGGAAATGTGTTCATATCACATTTGCTTAAATAAGACTGACCGAAACTGATGCAGTGCCTCCTACAATCCTTCCTTCTCATCCTCACCAGAAAGGGTAATGTCCCCCAAAGACAAGCTGTCATAACCTCCTGTTAACACATGTAAACTTCTGTATGGTGCTCCACCACGAGAAGTGTGTGTAACCACTGCCTAGTCCACAGACAAGACAGAGGTTTGGCCACAGACTGCTTTTCCCCAGGCTATTATTCTTGGTTTGCTAACACTATGGCCAGAAACCCTCTTATAGGTTCAAGGCAAGTGCTGCAGAAGGAAAATATGATCTTTTGAAGTTTACCACTTCTAGAAGTAGCCACCGCAGTCTCGTCTATGTCTAAGAGAAGGTGGAGCATTAGCACACAGGAGGGATGTGAAAGTTTTGGGTTCTTCTCACCAATTAAGAATCAGGATGGAGGGACTTCCCTGGCGGTCCAGTGGTTAGGACTCCACATTTCCACTGCAGGGGGCACCTTAGTTCCCTGGTTGGGAACTAAGATCCTGCGTGCCCGAGGCACGGCCAAAAAAAAAAAGAATCAGGATGGAGACAGTATTGATACGTGCAATATATTTCAATCCTGAACCCCAAATGGAAATTATTATTCCAAGAGACTGGGGGACGTGTGAGTCATTTTCACTCAATGAGCTATCAGGTCTGCCCATGACCACATGTGAGACAGGTTTCCAGGTTTCAGTACGAGTAAGCTAGTTGAACTGTATTCCCTTAAATTGCCTGTCATCACAACCAACACCTTGGCCAGTTGTTATGCAGATCAATCCCCTGTGGTAACAAATGAGCCCTAGAAAAAGAGATTAGCTTGCTCACACAAACATTTCCAAGGAAAAAGATAAATTGAAAGATAGTATAACAGAGGGTAGGTTGTATCATAGTATTAATAACAGTGATAATAACAGCTAAACTTTCTCAAGGGTTTACCCTGTGCCAATAGCTTTGTGAGAGCCACATGGATTTTCTAATTGAATCCTTACAACAATCTTGTAAGCTTAGCACTGGGAAAATTGACAGAAACTGGATTCATACCCAACATTATAATTCTAATGAGAAAGGGGAGCAGGCCGTATAGATATAACAGTAAATGACACAAGTAGATACCTGTTCCAATGCTTTGAAGAGGAACTATAAGTTGGATCTCACTCTGGGGAGGTTGATTGATATTTGTCAAGAAAAAGTTCCTAATAGAAATGTTCATTAATAAACCTTAGGAAATCAAATCTGGAAAAAAATTATGGTACCAAAATTCAGTTTTATAATGGATAAAACCCAAGTAGCATTTAATTTTTTTCTCTTGCATCTGTTTTTTCATCCAAAAAGTAAATTCAAGGCAAATCACAATAAAATATAACTTTGTTGGTAAATTTCTGATGTGAAGGAGCAGATCTTAGTATGAATACTAGCAGATGTGGTATAGCAATTGAAAGATGTCAATATAGACTCACAGAATTATGTGCAGTCCTTGTTGGGTCTTATAGGTTTTTACCTTTCTTACCACAATTGGTTAGACTAACTCGTACTGGTTAGACAAAGGAACTCTGAGCCTCATTAGCTTATTGGAAAGATAGGAATATAGCAAGAATGCAGCATCCTTTTCATTGGAGTTTTACTTAAAATTTTTCCTAGGATTCCTCTTCTGTACTATTTACTTTTTGTCTTTAGATCCCTTCAGGGCCATATCCTTCCCTTTTGTTCTGTATGCTTGAATAGTCAGGGACTCATGAACATTATCAATCAAATTCTGAAAAAAATTATATTACTTGGTCTTGTGCCTATGGGAGTACTCTGTTCCTTAGTAAATTACCTCTTTTTGAGTGTACACAGTGGATTTATGGTCACTAATCTTTTCACTCACTCATATCAGTGGGTCCTATTTTTGGAGACCCAAGTTATAGGCTAATTAGTGGTCTCTAACCATTTCTTTATAGTATTTCCAACCACTGTATAAATCTAGTAGCCATTATTTTCTGAACCAAAAACTGGGAACTTTGATCTAGCAGTAGGTATATATATTTTTTAGACAAGTTACCTAAAGTACAAAAATTGGTACAAACACATAAAAATAAAATCATATTTAAATATATTGGAATCATCTTTGGCTTCAGGAATAAAACTGTAATAAATTATCAGTGTCCTGGAAAACCCAAGTTACATGGGGAAAATACTTAACATCCCAATAAAAGGCTTTTTTCTTTTTCACTGTATAGTTATCTAGATAGCTAAAATTTTAAATTTGGAATTGAACTTAATATAGAAGTTTTACACAACAGTCGTTTCAGTAATTTTGCAATGACTAAAAAGGAATTAGTGTTAATAGTATTATTTTATATTGACCAGGTATTTATTTCATTCACCTTTTTTTTCCCCAGGATAGTTTACCATAAACTAGAAAGAATACCTATCAGCAAAAAGTGAGGTGTAAGAACAGTTTTGGAAAATTTGTAGTTCGGAGCAATAGAAACAACGGAATGTTTTGATCACCAATTTTCCTATTGTGTTTTAGGTTCTGAACCTCTTCCTGGCCTTACTCTTGAGTTCATTCAGTTCTGACAATCTTGCCGCCACTGATGATGATAATGAAATGAATAATCTCCAGATTGCTGTGGGAAGGATGCAGAAAGGAATTGATTATGTTAAAAGAAAAATACGTGAATTTATTCAGAAAGCCTTTGTTAGAAAGCAGAAAGCTTTAGATGAAATTAAACCTCTTGAAGATCTAAATAACAAAAAAGACAGCTGTATTTCCAACCATACCACCATAGAAATAGGCAAAGACCTCAATTATCTCAAAGATGGAAATGGAACTACCAGTGGCATAGGCAGCAGTGTAGAAAAATATGTTGTGGATGAAAGTGATTACATGTCCTTTATAAACAACCCCAGCCTCACTGTGACTGTACCAATTGCTGTCGGAGAATCTGATTTTGAAAATGTAAATACTGAAGAATTCAGCAGCGAGTCAGATATGGAGGAAAGCAAAGAGGTAGGAATTGCTACGTCAGAAGATATTTTGGTGTTATGTATGCTTTAAACTATCAGACTTTTAAAAATTATATTTTCTTTCTGTAAGAAAATAGGAAATATCTGTTGACACAATTTCTATGGCAAAATTGACGATAGATAACTTGACAGTACCTTAATATATAACTAGACAAATGATATGTTGAATCATTTTTTCAAATATTCACCATTTTGAATTATTGATAATATGAATATTCAGATTAATATGAATTTTTGAGGATTTTAAATAATTTTTGATTTGTGAATAGTGCCTCAGTTTATACACTTTCTTCCTTATACTTCTCCCACAATGGTGGTTTTTTTGTATATACTAGAACAATACTTGGTGAGAGGGCAGTTCCAATTCTCATTTTGCTACATTCTTGGCTCTTATGGAATAATTTATAAACTATGATCTTATTTAGTTTTCACAGGCATATTTATTAATGGAAGTATGATTGGGATATTGGCTTGATATTTACATATAGTTTCATGTTTCCTGAAGTAAATAATTTTTTAAAGGAAGTGAAGGTAGTGATGAAGAATCAGGTTGAAAATGTTTTTAACCCTACTGAACCCAGTACGTGCTCTCTAAACAAACAAAAAGCCTTGATATGTTATAGAATGTAAAATTCTAAATTTACCAACTACAGTTAAGAGTCTTGGTAGTTTAAAGAATTCTTTGATTTACTAGAAGAGTATAAATACCAGGGTATGTTCTTGGTTTATTTATAGGTTAATAAGCACAGAGTTGGGAATAAAGAGAAGAAGGAACTAAAACCTTGATGTTTAACTACACAAAAATGAAGACAGAATTCCCAACAATTAAAGCTTGCATAAACAAATAAAAATAACAATGAAAAACAAAGATTCATTCTTTTTTGTCATTTGAAGTGATTGGCAGGGAACAAAAAGACCTCTGTTATTATTCTCATCCTAAGAAAGGTGATTTGGGGGAGTTTGAGATGCTGAAGGGTACAATTTAAGTAGTGCAACAAATTCACAAAAATTAGGGATCAGTTAATAAAATTATGAGCAAAAGTATATTTCTAAGAAAGGAACCTTAGATATTTCAATCAGTATTACTATATTTATTCTGTAAGATTACTGAAGAAGACGCTATTTCCATTTGTTCTTGTTTGTAAGATAAGTAGTATTGCTAATTCAGTGATTACATAGAAGTAGATGTTAAACGTGAAATTCAGAGAAAGTTTAAATATAGGTACTAAAATTAGCATATAGGTAACAAGGCCATAACTACTAGTTTCACAAAATAACAGATGAGATTAAAGGGGAAAATTTTAAAACCTTATAGCCTGGGACAAATAATTGCTGTAACTAGTTGAACTCAATTGTTCACTAATAAGATCATTATTTTAAAACTGACTAATATCTTAAGATCTAGTTAATAAAATGTTGGATAAGCGTATTTGATTGGGCTATGCTGAAAGGGTGGGGACTAACTTCTGGCATTGTATATTACTAGAAACTAAAGTCAGCATTTGGAAGATAGAATTCGGTCATTAAATTTTAATATATATTCCCCTCTCATTACTTTGACATTATACCTAATAGCAAATATCTCCCTTACAGTACGGAAGTCAATTTTTATTTTTAGCTAGTAAAAAATATATTAACTAAGAATGAATTATGGAGAATCAAATGTTGAAGCCATCAGTCAATTTAAACTTCTGGCTGAGGATCTTTTGAGGTATGGTTAACTCATCATCCAGTCTTCTTAATTTTCAGAAATTTTAAAGCCTCAGACTTCTCCAAAGGAGCATGTATTTTGCCTCATTTCAAACCATTGTGTTTGGCATTAGAGAATTATCTAGTTAAGGTGGGGCTTATAGAAGGAAAAATCCAAACTCTCTTCCCAGTTTCTCTTGTTACCATTAAGCTTTTTCGTCTGTTTTCTGTTTGAGTTAGGTACTCCAAAGTAATATATGTCAAGTCAATACTTTGGAATTGGAGGCAGAGAACGGATCTGCCATTTGAAAGTAGACAGAATTATTTTATTGCTTTAGCTGTAGAGTCCTTTCAATACTTTCCCATCATAGTGATTGTTACTTGTGTACTAAAATTTATTATTTGGTGAAATTTTTAATTATGGCTTTATATCAAACTTCCTAAATATAAGCTCATAGACAAATAAAGGATTAGAGCAATAGTCTAGGAAGGAACTATGTGCATGTTTTAATTTTTTGGTATTTTACCTTGTAACTCTACACTAGAAAACAAAAGAGAACTGACATAATTATTCAAGAATTGCAAATATTCCCACCTTAGACATCTTTTTAGTGTCCTGACTTCACGTTAGTTTTGTCTGGTCATTTTCTTAACTGATAGGTTTGGATTGTGCTGTTAAATATCACATGTGGAGTATTAATAAATGGAATAAGGCTAATTGACATTCTTTTCTAAATGATTTGAAAAATTAAAGGAAAATAACGGAGCACCTTTTAATTTTTGGAATGTCTAATGAATTCCTTTTTATAGGGCAAGTGGACCCAGAGGTTGTTTAGGTGTTTGAACTAAATCCTCTTCTATTTTATCTTTGCCAAATTTGTGTGATTCTTTGACAGCTTTCTGTAGATTCTCTAGAGTATATTATTTTAAATTCATATCTTAATTATATGTTTTAACTCATGTTATTTTGACTATATATAATGTAATTCCTTTCATACTTTGTGATTTTGAATGATTGATTTTTCTTATAGAGTTTTAATAATGTTGAAACCGCAATGATTATTTTTAAAAGTGAAATTTACTAGTGCAATATGGTGATCTTCACTGCTTACCGTTCTTACTTCTCACAGGGGTAAAATCAAGCTGGAGCCATCAAGAATGCAGCTCTGGTGTTTTTTAACCAGCCAGAGGCTCGTGCCACCACTTTTACCCAGGTTACCTAAGCAAGTTGTACATATATAAATACAATTAGTTTCTAAATGAAGTTTGACTGGCCTGCATGTTACTCAGCTACATTCCTTGCCCATCCATTGGCAGTAAAATAAAAACATGCACAGCTGCTCTTATGCTGAGTCATAAAGCATGGTCAGGCAAGTCTGGCAACCCTAACTTTTTAAAAAAATGAGTTAGCTGCTAATTTTCTTACATACATTTTTATAGAAATTACATTCAATGAAAAGTAAAAGTGCATGCCTTTATGAATTATTTAATTACCATTTAACATTACAGAGTTTTGAACATGCTAAGGGTCTAAAAGGAGAAATATAAGATACTTTTTGAAAAACTCTGGCAGAAAGCTTTCTCTCCCCTGCCCTTTTCTTAAATAAATAAAGCCCCAATGAGTGTACTTTGTTGGTATTTTTTTGTTCAGTGTCATATTAAATTTTTCTGAAGGGTAATCTGCAAATTAAAGCAATCCCTTATTCATGTGCAAATTTCCTAAAGGATGTTTTAATGTGATTAGAATGTAAATGAATTGGAATATTATGTTTTGGCTGCTACCAGCATGGGTACAATTTTTATCTGCTTCATTTCAGAGAAAATGCCATCTCTCTATTTAGCACTTTACCAAAAGTTCTTTGTATTTAGAATACAATTCCCTTGGAGAATCTGTTGATATTTACCCCTAAAACTCTTGAGAATGAAAGAAAAGGAAATACATTTTATACACCAAAAGAAAAGGAAGGAAGGAAGGAAGGAAGGAAGGAAGGAAAGAAGGAATGCAGTGTTATAGGTGGTATATTCATTCTGAAAAGAGATCTGGAATCCACTTTTTTCATCGTGTTGCTCCTCTGTACTTGGTGTTTTTGTCTCTCTTTTATTTCATCCAGACCTGCTGGGAAACTTTCTGTTGAAGAATATTATTTAAATATGTCATGCACTGAAAATTCATACAGGAAGAGAATCAGTGTGAGCTTTTGTTCCTTTCATGTTTATTAAATGAAGGGACCTCCTAGTCACGCAACTAAGGCAGTGAATGTAACACCTTTCTATGGGCTCCATTTGGAGGACCTTTCATTTCCTGATGTTGAAATCACAGTTTTGTGCTAAAATATATTAACCAAATTGCTCAACCCAATTTAATTATTTTCAAGAAATGTTAATTAAATGCTTTGTGACTTAGATGCAGTTTCCTCTCCTTCTACCATTAAAACTGTAAAACAACCCTAACATAAGCATATTTGCCTCTTTGGAAGGAGCAATAATCATGCCATTTTGGGAACATTCTTTTATTTCTTAGAACAAAATATTCAGTCACTGGCACTTTACATTCATGAAAGATAATGCCTCATATTGGAGGAATGAAACCAATATCATTGGTCATATAAAGTGAGACCCAAGGTAAAAAATGCTCACAACTAAACACAGATACATACTAAAAACATATACACAGGGACTAGAGAGAATTATTTTTTCCTGTTATATATTAATTCTTCAGAAAAGTGTGAGATTTGACTCCTTAGGATAATGGCTTGTTTTTCCTAGTTTCTTATAAAGAGGTAAGTTAGTTTTCTTATTCTCTGAGTATCATTTTCCAAGTTCCTGTGTAGAGAGGTATATGAGGGAAAGTGACAATCAGGAATATCGTCTACCAATATTTAAGAGATTTAGCTGGAGTAAGTGTGGTGGAACACAAACTAAGGAGAACTGATGCAAATGACTTCATTTATTCTCACCCTCACATTATTATACTTTCCAATTTCCTTGAATATGTCTCTGGCCAGAAAACATTGTCTGCTCCCTAAAAGAGTAGTATACTGAATTCCAACACAAGGGGTAGGAAGGGAGAGAAGGATGTGTAGAGATGGTTTGGGTAAGCAGTGGTAGAGTGGTTTCAATAGAAACCCATCTATAATTTTATACTGGAGAATGTGTAGTCTTCAAGGGAAAGTTTTCCAGTGGGATAGTGATTAAAGGATAAAAAAAGCTCTAAATATCCTTAATGTAAGAACAAAATTGACCAAACATGTGTCTTTGGGGCACTGGTAATATGCTGAGGGGTAGGTCAGCACAACATAAGGGTTACTTTTGCCATCCCAAGAAATATTTAAGACCCTTCTATTTATGGATTATAGAATTTTATAATGTATCTATTATAAAGACAAAAATGATTATCTGATAATGTAGTATGATGATAATGATAGTTTTGATTTTGCCTTCTTCCTTACTAAGAAGAGCAGTTCCTTTCTAGTATTAATGTATCACTTTGGCCTTAGGCTTATCCCAAAGTAAGCATAACCATCACTTTCATTGTTTCGATGTTAAGATTTTTCATGTAAAATGACCTAGAGTTCTTTAAGTACAGATTAGGATCCATGTGGAACAAAAGATTGCCATTTGTGGTGACCAAAATAGTTAGATATGGAATATTTGATTTCATCTATATTTGAATTATCTCTTTTTTAAAAAAAAGTCCTATTTCTTTTATTGACTAAGTTTAGAATATACATTTTCCCCAAAATATATACAATATTTACTAATTACATTTTCTCAAAAATATATCTTAACTTCATAATGAGAAAAAAAAGTGTGCCTTTGAAAAACTTAACAAGAAGTGATGTTTTCCCTCCCTTTTTCTGTTGTGATTAATTATTTTCAAAAAGACTTTTACTTTCTGAAAGAAGGACTACGAGTTTGGCATGTAGATGTTTAACAATAGTTTGGAAAGTAAAAGTTAGAAGTATAATGTTTAAAAATGCGAAGTGAAATACTGTGTGTCTTGAAATTTATTTATTACATCATTAAGCAAAATATGATTCTTCCCTGTTTAACTCCTATGATTATAATTCCCCAGTACTTAGAGGAATCCTGCAGATTTTCAATAGTAAGAGCCCTGTAACATGAAGTTTTCACTAAAAAAAAAAGTTCAGCTAATATTTTCATCTGAAAATAAATGATTGTCAATGCCAGGCATAGCAAATAACAGTTTGTTATTCCTGTTTGATCTCTTGACTATCCTGACATTGAGGCAACATCCATATTTTCTTAAAGGTTGAGTAAGGAAGGGCTGTTCTAACAACATCATTCAGTCCACTTGTCTTCCAGCAAATAAGCACAAATAATAAAAAAGGAACCTAAACATCTAAATTTTACCAAAGGGAAGAATAGAACTTGAAAATAAAAAACTGGTTCTATTTCTAAGTAGTTAATAGATTGGTCTCTTACTCATGTGGCATTTTACAGTGAATGGTGCCTAGATTGGAGAATTTACAAATAATTTTTATTTGAAAATTCTTCTTTTAAGTATATGAGTACTAATAATTCCATAAAATGATGTGCATTTGATAATTCTAATTGGTGAATTTGCACTATAGTTAAAATTAATCATAATTATGACCTTATCTGAAGCTGAAGTTTTATATTCTTAATTTGATTCATTTGGTTTTTATTGGCTCTTTATACATTTTAACTGTTTTCGTCAACATATTCTATGATATGATATTTGCCTCTTATGTGATTTTAAGAAAGTCATTGAATTGATGTTATCAAGAAAGATTTTATAAATCAGAATTTCTTGCCTATATCTCAGGCTTATTGTTTAAAGTAAACTTTTGTTTATAAAATATCTCAACATATGTTTAGCTTCACTCTACATTAATACATATAAAGATATGAATATAAGAAACTAATACTAAGTTCATGGTCATGAAACATGGGAATCAACAGTATCCCAACACTATCTGGAACCTACAATGTTTAATTACATATCACATCTACTAAATGTTTTAAATTGATAAAGATTGGCTTAACTTATGGATCATCAAAGAAATTTTCTAGGAATCCTAGCAAAGTGGGGTACAGAAGACCTAGAGTCCAGCTACTGACTCAGTATGACTTTTGACAAGATGATTAAAGCCACATTTCCTTCTCTAACTAGACACTGGATTGGTTGGTGTTGAGGCTTAATGTGTACCCTAGATTTTTTATTTGTAAACCAAATAAAGTTATTCAAGTAATAAATGTGACAGGTAGATCCTGTGCTGTTCCACATCAGGGAGAAGATGGAGAAGGATGAGATATTGCCTTTCCTTAGAGAGGTTCCATTCTTTGCTGGGATTGTAGATCCATGTACATAGAGTAGAAACAGGAAAAACATTGTCAAAATGAGTCTGTCTTAGTTTTCCTGACTCCAGAGTTAAAGTACAGTTTACTTCATAGTTTCATCATAGTTCTGGTTAATTGGAAGCCTGATGTTTAGACAGCACTTCAAATTCTAAGGGTTGTTGGTCATTACCTACACAATTTAGAATCTTGAAGGATTTGTGTTTCTCTGTACTAACATGAGAATATTATGTGTATTCCCTTGAATGTAAAAGTAAGTATTAGATAGGAGGTGTTAGAAGTAGTTAGTGGAAGAATAAAATAGTGCATGCATTGGTCATTCATTCTTTTACCCAATGAACATCTATTAAACACAAACATTGTGATGGGTCCTAGGGATGCAGAGATGGCAAAAGCATGATCTTTGCTTCGAAAGATTGTCTGGTGAGATACATCTTCTAGAAAAGCAGAATACTTTTATGTTGTACTTTTGAAAAAGTAATGATTTGACCTTTAAATATATAAATGTTTGGCTTCAATTAAAAAGATATCTATTAATTCTATGTCAGTACTAAGGCACTGCACTAAATGAAAGGCATTATAGTTGATGTTACAGAGATCCTCTGGAAAATTTTAAACCAAGATTCCCTGTAATATGTTGTCTGGTGACTTCTCCCAATCACTGTCAAGGACTAGCCTTCGTTCTGTTATGAAGAAGATCATTCATTCATTCATTTAAAAAAAAAATTTGTTGAGTACCTGACATGTAATATAGCCAGCACTGATGCAGGCTCTGATGCAGTCATTTGCCAATGTGGAGCGCCCTGAATATGGATTCTCATTTACCTCCAGGTCATCCCCCAATCTGTAATTGCAGTGTTATCCTTTTTCCTAAAAGGAATGTTTTCCATTTGTTATTGTGGGCTGTTTGTAGTTAGATTATATATGACCAAACTTCACTTATTCTGATTACCTATGTCACGTTTCAATATCCAGTAAATTATGAGATCAGTATTTTCAGGTCCCTAATGTGTAACAGCTTTATGTGAATCAGATGGATGGGATTGATAAGATAATTTAGCCATTTCTTAGTCAATTACATGTTTATAAACACAGCTACACTTATCAAAGAAAGAGTCTAATCAAAAGATGAAGGACAGGAAATTAGAAAAAGTCATATAATATTTCATTTTAAAACAAAATATATTCAAATTTTAACAGTAAAGATATTATCATTGAGTATCTGTCTAGTATTGTGATATACTTGGTGAGTAGAAAAAGAAATCAACAAACTTCAGGCACCTTATAATATATAATCCTTGATTTAAGTAGTTTGGTTAGATTTAAAAATAATCCTGAACGAGTTCTAATTGAGGATACATATATAATATTCATGCTTCTATCATTGGTATTGTTAAATTACACACACAAAAGCATTTTCAAGCTTATCTATAGCTTATATAAATATTTTTACTTTATCAGCACCACTATGCCAAGGAAATATTTTATATAAAGAAAATTATTTTCAGGAAATAAAGGAACCAGCTTCCTCCGGAAATCCATAGAATCCTTGGCCCAAATGTTTCCACTACTGACTACAACATCTATTTTAGAGTGGGTTCAACATATTTCAATGTGCATTTTATCATATGCTTACCTCATCCCCTTTATAAAGTAGCTCCTATCAGCTCAGCCATTTCCTAATGTTATGTACTAATGGTAATAACATTGTAACAGGTCTGAGAATGCTGTGGCCCAAACTACTCTGATTCCATGTGGCACTCATACCTGGCCCTGTGTCATTCCTGCAGCATTTTAAGACCAGGTTAAAGACTGGATCCCTTCATTTATACTGATCCCATGAACGACCTGACCTGGCTAAAGTTTGTTGTATTTCAAGATTTAAAACAACTTCTTTCTATTATATTTTTCTTTTGGTGGTATTTGATTTAACCTAAAGGAAAACAAAACAACAACCAAAGATTCATTTCTGCCTTTATTAACCGGAGAGGTAAGAGTGCCAGAGTAACAAGTAGTTTCCAAATGCACAATGAAACACAGGAGTGCATTGGCCAAAGAGAATGCAAAATATCAGCTCTTGCTATAAAGCTAACAATGTGCTGCTCTTTTCAGAATTAGAAAACTATAAAATATATTTAATAACAACAAGTGGTATATGTTTTCATGTCAATGAAAAGTGGGTAAATTTAGATTGTTGCTGTTTATGTGCATTTGATCAAATCTTTTCTGCATTTGACATGAAAATACACTCATACAGCTTTTGTTGGTTGGGTCACAATTTTAGAATAAAACAAACTAGACCATTTGCAAACTAATTTACAAAAGCAAGATCACAGACCACAATACTACTCTGGCAGCTTATGTAAGCTCTCTGCATGATTTTATTTCAGAATCTCTCCCTATACAGGAGCTTAATCAAAAATTATTTAAGTTGTTAGCACCATATTTTTAAAGGAAAAAAATTTTGTGGTGCTGTATCTAATCTTGTGACCCCCACCTCTACTAAAGCGGACTGGCATTATGTTTAAGATATTCTTAAATTACAGATCAAGGAAATGAATACAGAAGACTTAAGGGCACGCCTTTGAAATTTTTATATTGTAGATTAAAGAAAATATTTTAAAAGCTTTTCTGTGGAATTGATTTTCAGAAGCTAAATGCAACTAGTTCATCTGAAGGCAGCACTGTTGACATAGGAGCTCCCGCTGAGGGAGAACAACCTGAGGTTGAACCTGAAGAATCTCTGGAACCTGAAGCCTGTTTTACGGAAGGTGAGGAAACAATGTGTGTACGCTCATTAGACTTCTCTGATCTAGCCATCTATTCTCTCCCTCCCGGGCTCGCTCTAATCGTCCATATCTATCCAACAACTGTTCCTTTACTTGTCTGTTCATTGCTTTTTCTATATCAAAGATGATTTTTGAAAAGGTAAGATTTAAGTTATGTAAACAGATATTCTATTTTTGTGAATCCTGTTCAACTTTAAGAAATGCTGTTAACTATCTGGGTTTTTTTGGTGGCCTTCTAGAATCTTTGATAGGAGAGAAAGCCAAATCATACATCTCTCTCTTTAGCTTAAAAAAAAAAAGAAAAAAATTTTAAATCAAAGAAGTAATTTATTGTTTACTGTTTTGTCATGTCATAATGGGTATAAATTGATTAATGTACATTTCAAACTGTCCATGAATAACAATTACCTGTATCTGTCAAGGTCAAATATTTTTTATTAGCTCTGAATGATACTATATTGTAGATAATGAAATGCCAAAATATACTGAGTTATATAATACAGGGCTCCATGCCATTGGAGTAATACTAAGAGGATTCTGTGAAGAAAACTAAAATTATGTTATTTGAGGTATGCATCAGTTATCTCTTGAACAATAATGTTGTGTATCAAACCACCCAAAACTTCTTATCATGTAACAAAAAAACATATATTTTTGCTCACAAGCCCATGGCTGCCTAGATGGTTTTGCTGATCTTTGTTAGGATTAGTCATACGGCTGAGGTCTTAGATGAGACTGCTGCCTGACTCAGCTCCATCCACACACTGGCCCAGGCTTTTTCTCATAGCGAAAGCAAAGGAGCAGGAGAGGAAGGCTAAATGCCAAGCACTTAATCCTCCACTTACATCAGGTTTGCTTCTGTCCTGTTCACCAAAGCAGAGTCACCAATCCAGATTCAATGTGGGAATGCGCTACATACAAAGAGGCGTAAAAAATCAGTGCAATATTACAGAGTATGAAATTCCTTATATTTCTTATATAAATCACTATTGTAGGTACAGAACTTTTCCTCTAAAGTCCTAGGAATCACTTCATTCTTAACTCATTTTTTTAATTAACAGCTATTTAACAATTCATACTATGTCTTAGACCCAAATTCCAAAGTAATTGCTTAAGCAAAAGTTTATTTTAATAATAATGACTGTAGTAATGCTATTTAATTACAACTAATTCTAAAAGTGTTTCATTCATTTTCATTTTATTTAAGAACGTTAAAGCTGTTTTAATTTAGACTTAAGCTAACTTTAAAAATATGTGATTATACAAATGTTAGAAATCAAAATTGAGGTCAATAGGTTCAAGGCTTTTGCAGATGATCATGTTACAGACACCTATTGCTTTTGGACTTAAATGCATTGGAGAAAACATTTATATATTAATTGTCAATTTTTAAATTATTTCAGAGGAAGAGCTATTTGTTCAGGATAAGTTATGAGGAAAGCCACTTTTCTTCACTATTTCCTCCAAAATTCTGCACACGTTTCAGTGACGTTGATTATGAAAAAAATTATGACTTTACGAAACATTTAAGTGGTATATCACAAAAATTATTTCTGTAGTATTAGTTATTACTCCTTCCCAGACAATTAGCTTATTTTTAGGGTCACAATATATGCATAATAATATTTATGGTAATATCAACATTTGTCTTTTGTGAAGTTAAAAAAAGCATTTAAGTATGAAATGTCACCAACATAACATTATAGAAAACAAAAATAATACATAGACACCCACCAACCAACTTTAACAATTTGAATATTTTTGTCATATTTGCTTCAGACTTTTTATTTAAGAATAAAACAGATACAGATTTGGCCCCTTTTGTACCCTTTCAGTATCCCATTCCCTTGCTTTCCTCTCAGAAGTGAATCAGTATCCCAAATTTGGCATTTATCCTTCCCACTAATGTTGGTCTTTTTATGTTAAACAGTGTTTTTTCATCCCATATCCTCTTTAGGGGGAAAAAAAACCCTTAAATATAGCTCCATTTAATTCATTACAACAAATATTTTCAGGGCATGTAATTCTTCTTAATCATTTGGGAGTAAGAAATGTGAAAAAGATCTTGCCTCAAAGAAACAAGAAATACAATGCTATTTCTTTCTTTCTTGAGAAATTAATAACATTTAAGAGGACTTCATTAAATTTTCATGAAACAAAGGATATGATCTGGCTGACATTATAAAGTAGCATCTGTTAAATATTTATGCATTAAAATATTAAACTCCTTCAAAATGAGGTTTCCATTTTTCTATTCATTGAAGGAGAACTCTCTGTCGTGGTTAAAACTCTATGTCATGACTCCTCTCTCACACCCCAGCTCCCCCATATACTGTGTGCTGCCAGGTCCTGTCAACTCAGCAGTATCTTTTGATTCCTGACCAATATCCCTAGCATTACCCTTGCTTTCATTTTCTTTAATGTTGATTGAATCTCATAGACTCTGGACTCCTTTTCCATCTTCTCTCTTCTAGTCATCCAATGCCTTGTGCAGATAAAGATCATTCTAAATCAGTATTCTTATCAGGTAAATCTCCATAACTCCCAAATAAATCCTTCAATGTTTTCCCCATTAGATAGCACATAAAATCTAAGTTCTCTAACTGAATCATTGGGGTCCTTTTGAGATTGGCTTTAGAGTCTCTTTTCTAGTCTTGACTCCCAATTCTCTGCTTCATACAATTTCTAGACTTTTCCATCACCAAGGTTTATTAATATCACTTTTTCTGCATTCCTTTACAGCTCCATGTACTAGACCTGATTCTTACACATCCTTCAAAGTCTAGCCCCAAATCCACTTTTTCTGTAAAGCTCAGTATTAGAAATTTATTTTTTAACATCTTTATTGGAATATAATTGTTTTACAATGGTGTGTTAGTTTCTGCTGTATAACAAAGTGAATCAGCTATACATATACATATATCCCCATATCTCCTCCCTCTTGCATCTCCCTCCCACCCTCCCTATCCCACCCCTCTAGGTGGTCACAAAGCATGGAGCTGATCGCCCTGTGCTATGCATCTTCTCCCCACGAGCTGTCTGTTTAACATTTGGTAGTATATATATGTGCATGGCATTCTCTTACTTCATCCCAGCTTACCCTTTCCCCTCCCCGTGTCCTCAAGTCCATTCTCTGCGTATGCGTCTTTATTCCTGTCCTGCCCCTAAGTTCTCCAGAACCTTTTTTTTTTTTTTTAGATTCTATATATATATGTGCTACAATACAGTATTTGTTTCTCTCTTTCTGAGTTACTTCACTGTGTATGACAGATTCTAGGTCCATCCACCTCACTACAAATAATTCAATTTCGTTTCTTTTTATGGCTGAGTAATATTCCATTGTATATATGTGCCACATCTTCTTTACCCATTCTTCTGTCGATGGACACTTAGGTTGCTTCCATATCCTGGCTATTGTAAATAGAGATGCGATGAACATTGTGGTACATGATTTTTTTTTGAATTATGGTTTTCTCAGGGTATATGCCCAGTAGTGGGATTGCTGGGTTGTATGGTAGTTCTGTTTTTAGTTATTTAAGGACCCTCCATACTGTTCTCTATAGTGGCTGTATCAATTTACATTCCTACCAACAGTGCAGGAGGGTTCCCTTTTCTCCATCCCCTCTTCAGAATTTATTGTTTGTAGATTTTTTGATGATGGTCATTCTGACCAGTGTGAGGTGATACCTTATTGAAGTTTTGATTTGCATTTCTCTAATGGTTAGTGATGTTGAGCATCCTTTCATGTGTTTGTTGACAATCTGTATATCTTCTTTGGAGAAATGTCTATTTAGGTCTTCTGCCCATTTTTGGATTGGATTGTTTGTTTTTTTGATATTGAGCTGCATGAGCTGCTTGTATATTTTGGAGATTAATCCTTTGTCCATTGATTTGTTTGCAAATATCTTCTCCCATTCTGAGGGTTGTGTTTTTGTCTTGTTTATGGTTTCCTTTGCTGCGCAAAAGCTTTTAAGTTTCATTAGGTCTTGTTTGTTTAGTTTTGTTTTTATTTCCATTTCTCTAGGAGGTAGGTCAAAAAGGATCTTACTGTGACTTATGTCATAGAGTGTTCTGCCTTTGTTTTCCTCTAAGAGTTTGATAGTTTCTGGCCTTACATTTAGGTCTTTAATCCATTTGGAGTTTATTTTTCCACATGGTGTTAGGAAGTGTTCTAATTTCATTCTTTGACATGTAGCTGTCCACTTTTCCCAACACCACTTATGGAAGAGGCTGTCTTTTCTCCATTGTATATTCTTGCCTCCTTTATCAAAGGTAAGGTGGCCATATGTGCATGGGTTAATTTCTGGGCTTTCTATCCTGTTCCATTTATCTATATTTCTGTTTTTTTGGCAGTACCATACTGTCTTGATTATTGTAGCTTTGTAGTATAGTTTGAAGTCAGGGAGCCTGATTCCTCCAGCTCTGTTTTTCTTTCATAAGATTGCTTTTGCTATTTGGGGACTTTTGTTTTTCCATACAAATTGTGAAACTTTTTGTACTAGTTCTGTGAAAAATGCCATTGGTAGTTTGATAGGTATTGCATTGAATCTGTAGATTGTTTTGGGTAGTATAGTCATTTTCACAATGTTGATTCTTCCAATCCAAGAACATGGTATATCTCTCCATTTGTTTGTATCATCTTTAATTTCTATCATCAGTGTCTTATAGTTTCCTGCATACAGGTCTTTTGTCTCCTTAGGTAGGTTTATTCCTAGGTATTTTATTCTTTTTGTTGCAATGGTAAATGGGAGTGTGTCCATAATTTCTCTTTCAGATTTTTCATCATTAGTGTATAGGAATGCAAGAGATTTCTGTGCATTAATTTTGTATCCTGCTACTTTACCAAATTTATTGATTAGCTCTAGTAGTTTTCTGGTAGCATGTTTAAGATTCTCTATGTATAGGATCATGTCATCTGCAAACAGTGACAGTTTTACTTCTTTTTTTCCGCTTTGGATTCCTTTTATTTCTTTTTCATCTCTGATTGCTGTTTGAAAACTTCCAAAACTATTTTGAATAACAGTGGTGAGAGTGGGCAACCTTGTCCTGTTCCTGATCTTAGTGGAAATGGTTTCAGTTTTTCACCATTGAGAATGATGTTGGCTGTGGGTTTGTCATATATGGCCTTTATTATGTTGAGGTAAGTTCCCTCTATGCCTACTTTCTGGAGGGTTTTTATCATAAATGGGTGTTGAATTTTGTCAAAAGCTTTTTCTGCATCTATTGAGATGATCATGTGGTTTTTCTACTTCAATTCGTTAATATGGTTTGTCACATTGATTGATTAGTGTATACTGAAGAATCTTCACATTCCTGGGATAAACCCTACTTGATCATGTTGTATGATCCTTTTAATGCGCTGTTGGAGTCTGTTTGCTAGTATTTTGTTGAGTATCTTTGCATCTATATTCACAAGTGGTATTGGCCTGTAGTTTTCTTTCTTTGTGACAGCTTTGTCTGGTTTCAGTATCAGGGTGATGGTGGCCTTGTAGAATGTGTTTGGGAGTGTTCCTCCCTCTGCTATATTTTGGAGTTTGAGAAGGATAGGTGTTAGCTCTTCTCTTAATGTTTGATAGAATTCGCCTGTGAATCCATCTGGTCCTGGGTTTTTGTTTGTTGGAAGACTTTTAGTCACAGTTTCAATTTCAGTGCTTGTGATTTGTCTGTTTATATTTTCTTCTTCTTCCTGGTTCAGTCTCAGAATGTTGTGCTTTTCTAAGAATTTGTCCATTTCTTCCAGGTTGTCCATTTTATTGGCATATAGTTGCTTGTAGTAATCTCTCATGATCCTTTGTATTTCTGCAGTGTCAGTTGTTACTTCTTTTTCACTTCTAATTCTATTGTCTTCTCCCTTTTATTCCTGATGATTCTGGCTAATGGTTTGTCGATTTTGTTTATCTTCTTAAGGAAACATCCTTGAGTTTTATTGATCTTTGCTATCGTTTCCTTCATTTCTTTTTCATTTATTTCTGATCTGATCTTTATGATTTCTTTCCTTCTGCTAACTTTGGGGGTTTTTTGCTCTTCTTTGTCTAATTGCTTTAGGTGTAAGGTTAGGTTGTTTATTTGAGATTTTTCTTGTTTCTTGAGGTAGGATCATATTGCTATAAACTTTCCTCTTAGAACTTCTTTTGCTGCGTCCCGTAGGTTTTGGGTCATCATGTTTTCATTGTGATTTGTTTCTAGATATTTTTTTATTTCCTCTTTGATTTCTTCTGTGATCTCTTGGTTATTTAGTAGCATATTGTTTAGCCTCCATGTGTTTGTATTTTTTACAGATTTTTTCCAGTGACTGATGTCTAGTCTCATAGCATTGTGGTCGGCAAAGATACTTGATAAGATTTCAATTTTCTTAAATTTACCAAGGCTTGATTTATGACCCAAGATATGATATATCCTGGAGAATGTTCCATGAGCACTTGAGAAGAAAGTGTATTCTGTTGAATTTTGATGGAATGTCCTATAAATATCAATTAAGTCCATCTTGTTTAATATATCATTTAAAACTTGTGTTTCTATATTTATTTTCATTTTTCATATTCTGTCCATTGGTGAAAGAGGGGTGTTAAAGTCCCTTGCTATTATTGTGTTACTGTCGATCTCCCCTTTTATGGCTGTTAACATTTGCCTTATGTATTGAGGTTGTCCGATGTTGGGTGCATAAATATTTACAATTGTTGTATCTTCTTCTTGGATTGATCCCTTGATCATTATGTAGTGTCCTTTTTTGTGTCTTGTAATTGTCTTTATTTTAAAGTCTATTTTGTCTTATGTAAGAATTGCTACTCCAGCTTTCTTTTGATTTCCATTTGCATCGAATATCTTTTTCTATCCCCTCACTTTCCGTCCCTATGTGTCCCTAGGTCTGAAGTGGGTCTCTTGTAGACAGCATATATACAGGTTTTGTTTTTGTATCAATTCAACCAGTCTTTGTCTTTTGTTTGGAGCATTTAATCCATTTACATTTAAGGTAGTTATTGATATGTATGTTCCTATTACCATTTTCTTAATTGTTTTGGGTTTGTTATTGTAGGTCTGTTCCTTCTCTTGTGTTTCCTGCCTAGAGAAGTTTCTTTAGCATTTGTTGTAAAGCTGGTTTGGTGGTGCTGAATTCTCTTAGCTTTTGCTTGTCTCTAATGGTTTTAATTTCTCTGTCAAATCTGAATGATATCCTTGCTGGGTAGAGTAATCTTGGTTGTAGGTTTTTCCCTTTCATCACTTTCAATATGTCCTGCCACTCGCTTCTGGCTTGCAGAGTTTCTGCTGAAAGATCAGCTGTTAACCTTATGGGGATTCCCTTGTAAAAAATATGGAACACTTCATGAATTTGCCTGTCATCCTTGTGCAGGGGCCATGCTAATCTTCTCTGTATCATTCCAGTGTTTTATATGTGCTGCCGAAGTGAGCACAGTATTAGAAATTAATCTTCTGGTAACTCTCACAATACCTATTTTGCTTTCTACAACTGTAATATCTGTGGGCAAATCTCCCCTATGCAAAATACACACTCTTTTTAGAACAAGGCTGTGTTTTGCACATTCTAGTTTTATAATTTGTCCAATATAATTCCTTGAATAAACAGTTATTCAATAAATATTTGTTGACAAGCCTTTGATATAGTAGACTGCAAAGGTGTCTGTTACATTATTGCTGATAATAGCTAGAGTTAAAGAAACATAAATATTCAATAATAGGTGCTGTGATGAATTGGGAGACTGGGATTGACATATGTACACTAATATGTACATAATGGGTAACTAATAAGAACCTACTGTATAAAAAATAAATTAAATAAAATACAAAAAGTATTCAATAATAGTGGAATCTTTATATAAATTTTGTTTATGTCTGGTAATCTTATTTAGAGAAATGTGAAACCTTTCAAAATTCTATTTACTTGTAACAAAAAGGGAAATGTTTATATTATACCATTAAGTTAAGCTAATTAGAAATCAAATATATATAAAGTCTGTATATGAGTGGAATCAATCTCATTGGATAAGGATAGGATGGAAATATCAACTTTTGGTGATTACTTCTTTCTGTTCTATAATATGTTTTTATAATGCAATATAATTCATTATAATAGTCCCATAAACACTAAAAAATAGTTGTTGAATGAATGAGTAAAAAAGTATAGATGATTTCTATTTCTACATGTGAAAGCCATATTAAAAACTAGTTATTTACAATATATCAGGTAATAATGTAGATGAATCTCACACCAACACAAATATACATAATCAAAGAGTAATTTTTTTCTTCATTTACTTTGACATATTTTAGACTGTGTGCGGAAGTTTAAGTGTTGTCAGATAAGCATAGAAGAAGGCAAAGGGAAACTCTGGTGGAACTTGAGAAAAACTTGCTATAAGATAGTGGAGCATAACTGGTTCGAAACCTTCATTGTCTTCATGATTCTACTCAGCAGTGGGGCACTGGTAGGTGAAATATGATTTGCTCTTTTACTTTTACCTGAAATCCTTCACCTTTCCCCTTAATGAACCTCCTCTTACATGTTTTTACAACAAGGTGTTTGTGAATATGAGAAACATTGTATGATATTTTTAGCACACTACTTAAATAGCAATTTTCATTGTTCTGGAATAGGCCTCAGATTGAATCAAATTTAGATCAGTATGATGTTTTTTTAGTATTTAAGGAAGGATCTTTCTTTTAGTCATCAGAACCAGTTCCTGTTAAGAATGAGTATGTAGACATGATATGGGATTATCAGCTAAATATCAAACTGTTTAACATAAGCTCCATTGCTACATAAAACCCACCTGTCTTGTTCATGCTGATTCACTAGTGCCAATCACATTGAATGGCAAACAGTAAACTAACTTAATTACCAATGAGTAGCAAAGTGAAAGCATTACAAACTTATTTTATACCTGCTTTCATTCCACAGAATGGTCAATTTGGTCAAAATATTGATTAATATAATGAAAACAGTGTGTCCCGTTTTCCCTTTGGTAATGTAAATGTGGTTACATTTATTTGTTTATTTTTCTATTAGTTGCTAGTGTTTGGTGAGTTGATTTTAGTAGGAGGATCATGGCATTATATCTGGAGGCCTCAAAGCCCACCTCTGATTTGATTAAGGATCCTGCAGCCCGTCACGTACTTGGAGCAAAGAAGGTCAGCTCTGTGTTTTAATGCCAAGTAGAGAGGGAACTGTGACATCTTGTTGGTGACTAGTGCCCTTGCTGTAGCAGCTCACGGTTATCAATTACACCCAGTCAGAGATCACCAAAGTGCACCAACATGCACAAAGGCTGGCTTCTGAGGGGCTTCTAGCTTCAGCTATAGATAGAGTTGAAAAACATTTAGGCTCTTGTATTGAGCCCCACTTACAAGCCCAGATCCCCCTTTTCTCCAAAAAAAAAAAAAAAAAAAAAAAAATTCTCCTTTCTCCTTGATCCAGACCACCAGGTTACCCTGATAGTTCTTCCTGTAAGACGACTGAATTAGATAAATGCTCTTTTCATTCCAGAAGGCCTAGGGACTCCTGCAAATGAATTCCCCCTCCCTTTCCAAAGATCTCTGCAAAATAGTGGCAAAGGGAGGTTCTAGACATACACCACACACATGCCCAGATTGAGCAAGAGAGATAGAGGAGAAAGCTAGAGATCATAATCCATTCCCTTTCCCAGGCTAAGGGGGCTCCTTGCCTTACATTTGCATTACTGAAGGGCTACAGTCCACAACTCTGCACTGAACAAAGCAGATCTGCTTGCAGATGATTTTCTGCCTCCTGCTGTAGAGAGAAGCAGCTGGCAGCATCTCAAAAATTTTAAGCTCTTTTGGGGTACCCTGATACCAAAATATAAAAATTATTTGAATTAATTGGTTGATAAATGCTCAGTCAACAGTCATTTGCATATAGATAACTATAAAGCAAAGTGCTGCTCTGGGAAGCACAAAGTGTTCTACCCTTAAGCACCTGAGAAGAGGCTGCAGCATGTTTTTCTCTAATAAAATACCAATTAGAGACAGTTTTTGAAAATGAAATTCAGTGAAGCTTTTTCACTTACAGGCCTTTGAAGATATATATATTGAACAGCGAAAAACCATTAAGACCATGTTAGAGTATGCTGACAAAGTTTTCACTTATATATTCATCCTGGAAATGCTTCTCAAGTGGGTTGCATACGGCTTTCAAATGTATTTTACCAATGCCTGGTGCTGGCTAGATTTCCTGATTGTCGATGTGAGTATTCTGCACATTCTTGTTTCATTCTGTTGGCATGTGAGTGATATGTGCTAGCAATGGTGCCTGGCACATAAAAGGCACTCAGTAAGTACTGCATGGCCCCAAATATAAATGATGGTTCCCATCATGCCAATAAGAAAATGCCCCAAAACAATTTTTTTGCTGGTTTAGGTGTATATACTTTCAGAGATGAAACAGTCAAATGGAACTTATTGTATGTATTGATTTAGTTTAAATTAATATTTAAGATTCCAAGTTATACAAAATAATATATTAACATAGAAGTTTTGCTTTTATCACTCTCACATTTCATACAATAACTGTATTTAAATTCTTCAAGGGCATCTTTGATGTTACTATATTCATCATCACCAGAGCCTGTTGCAAAGTGTTTGTCCCACAGGTGGATTACTAATTCCAAAAAAATTTGAAAGTCCAAATAGCAAGAGACACTTCTTGATTTGTATGATGGTAGAAACAGATTGGCTATGGACCAATTATTTAAAAGTTTTGTGAAACCACGATGGTGTTGAAAATAAAGAGGCAGTATCAGAATATAAAGCTTTAAAAATATGAATATGAGGTTATTCCCTGATTTTTGAGGGAAAATTTTGAGGAAGATCTCACCTTTTTTAATGCATATAATATCTTAACTAAAAATTTTTTTTAAATCACTTTCATTTAGTTTTGAAGATTTACTTCTTAAACCTCTTTTAAATTAATAGTCCATTTTGAAAGACTAGAAAGGAACTTAAAGGCCTTTTGTCTAGAAAAGACTAGGCGAGCCAGTAAGAATAGGGGACAGGAAACCTGGGGGGAGGGGACGGGGTGATGCTCAGAGCTAAGGGAGGAGGAGGAGGACTCTGGAATTTTCAGGAAAGCACAATGTATTAAGTAGTGCACTTTAAAGATAATAATAATTCCTTGGCAATTAAAGATGTATTTTGAAATATAAAATTTATGTATGATGTTAGCAAAGAAAAAAATTGACCATTTCATGGAGAAAATTATTTTTTACAACTTCAGGTGAAAAATATATCAACTTTTAATTTAGTAGGAGTTTTCTAATCAACAAACAGAGGAAAAAATTTGTAAGAGACAAAGAGTATTCTTTGAATTTAAGAGACAAAAATATCTTTTTCCCCTTGAATCTGCTTAAAGCAAATCTATTCTCAAATAACATATAGAGCTACATGCAGAATTATATCAAAAGTTTACTGGCAATGAAATAAGACAATAACTAATACTTAAAACCACATATGTGTGGACATTACAAACAAAGGAAAAATATACCAAGATAGTACCAGTTATTTTATTTGTATAATGATATTATGGATGATACTTTTCTTTATTTTCTGCATGTGGTTATGATTTTTAATAAAAATATCTGGCATTTAATATATCTATGTGACAATAAAGGCATTAAGTCAACACTACCTAGATATAAAGAAATTCTTAAGAGAAATCTAGTTGAAGTCTATAAGCTGCTACTCATATTACCTAGAATATCCTGATATTTACCTGCTTAGATTTAAGAAAACTATTATGATAATGTAATAAACTAATCAATACTTTGCTTTATGTCAAATATATTTATTGAGCATCTATTTTGTTATGGAAGAGACAAATATGAATACCATTTTTCTGGGCCTATGGGAGCTTACAGACAACTAGTGAGGACAGATAGTATACAACGAGAAGATGACATCTATATTAAAAGTGCCGTGTGCTTCACTGAGGAAGGAGCAAAGGCTTCATGAGGGCAGTGCAGTGTGAGCTGGCTTTTGAGGAATGACATGTCAGCAGGTACAGATGAGGGGAAGGACACCAAAGCCTTAAAGACACTGATGCATGCCAAGCAGGGCTTGTTCACAAAACAAGTGAGGGAAAGCGTTCTGTAATTGGATGATAAGGTAAGAAAGGTAAGTTGGAGAAGAGGTTGAAGGACCTGAGATGCCATACAAAGAGATATAGATATAGATATAGATATAGATATAGATTTATGATTTAGTAATGAATCTCTAAAGAATTGTCTATGGAAAGTGACAAGAAAAGCTCGCTCTTTCAGGGAGAGAAATTTGGTGGAGATGTCAGTGATGGAATAGAAGGAGATTACTATTTACAGGCCAAAGACCAATAAAGATCAAAAAGAGAAGAGGGTCTACAGGTATCTCCTTTTCATATTCAGCTACACAAGACATGTAAAATTGAATATTTTACTACTTCTTTAGCCAATAAATACTGCCCCGGTTCAGAAGTTTTTTTCTTATGTCTAACTTTTATCTTTCCTCTTTTAATTTATGCCTATCTCTTTTTCATTTTGTCTTTAGAGAAGATAAAGTACTATAGATCCTCTTGTTTTATATGTAGAAGATCTTCACAACAAATGATAATTCAGTAACTATTTTTCAGTTATCTGTGAAGAGGCGACTTACAAAGCCTGAGTTTAGATTTTAGGAAAAATATAAAAACCACCTCAGAAATTTTTATAGATTAATTTTTTCTAAATTTAAAGGTTTTTCTATCTCAGAGAACATGTGCAAAATTAGTTCGAATAAGTCAAGTTTTGTTTTAAAAATTTCTCTGTGCTTCACTTATTTTTCTTAAAAAAATGTATTTTTTAAATATACACTAACACCATATTCTTAAAACCTATATTACACATCTGTTTTCATTTTTCTACTTTTGAAATTCAGGTGCACTTTAGGAGAAAATATCTTTTTTTAGTTTATATAGCTTTAATGAGTTTTCTATGTATTTTCAAAGGAAATCAGACATTTCTGTGCCACCTGTGGCAGTTGTTCTTTTCCTTTTTAGCTGAGATTTTAGAACTTCTATCAACTGCATTAGTCATCTGTGTAAATGACTAAAGAAAACATTTTTCTGACAATTTCTAATTAGTTATACTAAAATCTCAACATTTTTTTACTGAATTATTTTAATTTTCCCTAATTAATGATCTTATGCCCTCACACTGACATTTACAGGAAGACTAAGCCACTGTTTAGAAACCTAGATCTTTCTGAATGTGTTTATATTCAGAGTCAATAGTGGTTTGCGTAGTTTACTTGCATACTTGTACTAAGTTTTAATTTCTCTTTCAGGTCTGCTCAGTAATATGAGGAATGATAAAGTTTTGCAGATCTATAGATGAAAATTTCATTTCGGTGTCATTCTTTTTCTTGCTTTACATTTAATTTTAAAAAATTTTCTTGCCAAGAATCTTGAAAAAAAAAAACATATAGCTTCTTCTTTTTCATAAGTTTATAGCAGTGGTTTTCAAAGTGTGGCTCACAGGCCAGTATCATTAGCCTCACCTGGGAACTCGAAGAAATGCAAATTCTCAGGCCCCACCTCAAACCTTGGCCAGCGATTTGTGTTTACAGCAAGCTCTCCAGGTGATTCTGATACTCACTAAAGTTTGAGAACTACTGGTTTATTACATAAAGCAAGGTTGAATTGTGTAAGCATTTTTGTTTGTAAATGAGAAAACTGTGTTGCTTTTTCTGTATAGGTCTCATTGGTTAGCTTAACTGCAAATGCTTTGGGTTACTCAGAACTTGGTGCCATCAAATCCCTCAGAACACTAAGAGCTCTGAGGCCATTGAGAGCCTTATCCCGGTTTGAAGGAATGAGGGTAAGACCAAATGCTTTAGAATTTGTTGGAATTAGAATTGAGAACAAACTGCTGCTTTGAACCTTAGACATGACAAATCCATGCTGAATTTGTGTCTTCTACATTCAGACTCACATAACCAATCAATCAGTAATATTTGTCAGACATCCATAAACTTGACATTGTTGGAGGCGCTCAAACAGAACATAATGCCTGAATGGTTGCTTCTAATTAGAAACAATTAGATTGCTTCTAACTAGATTTTTTCACTCTGTGGGAAATTTCTAGCATGTTGTGTAGGCTTCTGATGTGAGTCAAGATTAGTTATGTTTCTTCCATTTATAAACGTGCACGAAATTCCACTCACTGTAATTTGAAACCACCACATCGTTCCTCATCATTTTTCTTCCCGGTTCCATATGATGTATTTTGAGCCTTTTAAAGTTCAAATCTGGCCTTTTAGCTTTCAAACGAAGGCTGAGATGGCTAAAAAGTAGGTCAGCTGTGGAAATCTAACACTCATTTAGAAAGGTGGTACAAAAGAACTCAGAGGAATTTGTGCTGCCATTTGTCATCCCCTGGGGCACAAAACCTGAGACCACATACCCTCAGCACTGAGGAAATGGTGATGCCCTGTCTCTGTACATTTAGCTATTCAAAAAAGAACTTTTAGATGCTTTTTTTGTGATATTTTAAAACAGTTACTTAGGACTTTCTCTGAATGTTGCAAAAACAACCAGAAACAGATGATGTGTGTTCGTGTGTGTGCTCCTATGTTTGTATGTACATGATTGCATAGAAAGGAATGGCTAGCTCTTAAATTCTTTTCACTTTACCAATTTAAAATCTACTGTTTTTGCAGTAGCTGTTTTAGTTTTTTAAAAAGAGAATCAAACTTTCAGTACTAGAATGATTTTCATATTTTCTATATCAAGTTTGCATATATGATGGCCTAAATTCCTAGTCCTTCCATAGATCTGACTCTCTTTTCACTTCTTTTTCCATCTCATTTCTGTGCCAGGTTGTTGTCAATGCTCTTTTAGGAGCCATTCCATCCATAATGAATGTACTTCTGGTTTGTCTGATCTTTTGGTTAATATTCAGTATCATGGGAGTGAATCTCTTTGCTGGCAAGTTTTATCACTGTATTAACTACACCACTGGAGAAATGTTTGATGTCAGCGTGGTCAACAACTACAGTGAGTGTAAGGCCCTCATAGACAGCAACCAAACTGCCCGGTGGAAGAATGTGAAAGTCAATTTTGATAATGTGGGACTCGGGTATCTTTCTCTACTTCAAGTAGTAAGTAACCACCTTATTATTCACTGTGATGTATTATGAAAAGGAGTCCAAAATTCTTCTTTCTCAGTGTTTGCAAATACATACTTCCTCAAGCCCATCTGCCTAGATTCTTCCTCAGTCATGGCCGAACTGTCTTCTCTGTGCCATGTTGAAAACTGGACGGCTCTACAAAGTTTATAGTCTCTCAGACTAAGCCTTAGGTTCCCAGCACAGGTCTTTGTTACTGAGATTTCTGTGTAGGTTCCTACTGTTTTCCCTCATCCCTAATCTGAGCAAAGTAGAGGCAGTGGCCTGAGGGTGGGGTTGGAAAGGTGGTAGGGAGAGGGGTGGTAGATTTCTGTCCTCCTTCTCAGGTACCAGACAGTCTCTAAACCCTCGCCAAGTCTCCACCCGCCCAACCTTCACCAACACTGTAACCAAATGTACCCTCACACAAACTCCTACCTTGATTCCCCTCTTTCTTCCTGCTGTTTGAATGCTTTCAGATAGGGAGATTGCTCTCTTGCAAATGAAAACCTTCCTGTCAAGTCTATTATGTCTGCTATAATTTCGTAAAAGTCCATTCAACTTCTCAACTGACCACTCTAAGTCATGTCCACATGCTCCCTGAGATGATCCACCTACACAATACCCAACACTAGGTAAATATTTCAGGGTCCTGTGGCACTGAGGAACTGAAAAAAAATGTACAAGACTTGTCTTCAGGATTACTATGCCCACACAAACACGCAAAACCAAAATATTTTAAAAAGTAAATTGCAATTAAATATGTTTGCTTCAGATTATAATGCTGCTTCTTATAGAATAATTGCCTCAAAATAGTATATTTAGCAATACTGAGGAGAGTTTCAAGAACAAACCATCATGATTGATGGTTGGTGATAATACCACTTAGAAAAGGATGAGCAGAAAAGAAAGCATTAAGATCAAACAACACAGCATATTTTTTCATTTGTCTGAAGGTAGTACTATATACGTGAAATTATTTAATGTTATATTCTTTAGATACAGCAGAATCAAAAGTTATTGATAATTGCTTTTATGATAGCCTATTGTTGTAATCCATCATGATTTCATTATAGATGTTAAAGTTGCATAAAAAGATGTTATAGACGAATACAAAGGAAGAGTTTCCAATGAATGTGTTATAAAACTTTGCCCAAAGAGTTTAAATATTAATTCAGAACTATTTTATATACCTGTTTTTAATGAATCTTGGTCAATCAATCTGATATTTAATCTCTTTTCTAGAATTATAATTTGTGAGGGAAAAAATTAAATGATGTGACTTTTTTTACAGGCCACATTTAAGGGATGGATGGATATCATGTATGCAGCTGTTGATTCACGAAATGTAAGTCTGTTTAGAGAGAAAATTGTTTAATTTGATCCAGTGAATATTTCTGCAGCGTTGTTATTTAGTGATATTGTCAATAAAATGAAATCATAGGTAAATTTATAGATTACATCTATATTAGAAAAATAAAATATTCAACCTTACATTACACTTTCCAAAATTTGATTTAAATGTATTTCTCTACTCACTGTGGATCTTTTAACATATCTTTCCTAGTATCTAGCGTGGTATCTGGCACTTAAAAATTTGTTGACTCTATTTGTAAAATGAGACATCTTATTTTTGGTTCTCATAGTTCTGGCCATGAATTAAAAGCCTGCACAGGCACTTTCTTCATCTGTCACAGATTTCTTCCAGCTTTTGATCTTTCCTCTGATAGGAAGGATCTGACTAATGGTGAAAAAAGCAAACAGAAAACAAAATAAACATATAAAAAAATCCTAATGGTGTTTCTTTCTGGGAAGTGAGATTTTTGTGGTAGAAAAAGGGACTTTCATAATCTACCTTATACACATCAGCACTTTTGAAATTTTTTGTATCATCTCCATTAATTTCTCGCTAACAATAAAGGAGGAAATCACATTTTGAAAAAGAGATTGGCTTCTTATATATTGCCAGAGTATAATAATTAAGCTCAAAATATTATATTCCTGACACCAAAAACCAGGTGGTAACTTAGAAAGAATTCCTGATTTTTTTTCACCTTATTTAAAAAAAAAAAAGAATGAGAGCACTTAACACCCTGCATTGTATCTATTACTATCAGGAATCCCAGTTATGGGTTTTTTGAATAATAGTTACTATTTATTATTTATTACCACTCACTGTGCTGGCTTTCTTACATTATCTCATTTTCTGCAGTGGTTTCCTACCTATTTGATTAATTCATTTAAAATTCTCTCCACCTTTCTTATCAATAACCTACATGACACACAACTTGCTTTCAGTTTCTTCCTTAATAACCTAGCATACACTATCTGCTATGTAACCCCTCAGCATTCAAGCACTTCACAAAAGATGGAGTCCAATTGGCCACTATAATTATGACAAATTATTCACTCTTACTCTCATTAGTTAATAGAGAAATGCAAATTTAAACCAAAATTAGATATTACATGCAAACCTTCCTGATTGGCAATATTAAAAAGTTTGACATTACCAAGTGCTGCTAAGAATAAATAGCAGCAAGAACTCTAGTACCCTGGTTGGGGGGAAATGGATAAATATTCCTTTAAAAAAGTTGAGCATTACCAACATTATCCATTGAAGTTCAAGATATTCTTTAACCCCACAATTCCATTTTTAGCAATATATTCTATAGAAACTTGTGTACATATATAGGAGAATCTATGTATAAGAATGAGCATAACTTTTTTTGCATTAGTGAAAAACTGGAAACAGCTCAAAAGTAGTAGAAATAGGCAAATATTGAATATTAAACAGTATTGAAAATTATATATGAATCCAGTACACATAATAATGCAGATGAATCTTAAAATGTAACTGTTATAACAAATGTGTCTACTAGACAAAATGTAGACACAACTAACCTTATTGTTCAAGAATGCATACTTAGGTTCTAACTAGAGAAAAAGCAAGGAAATAATTAGTGTAAAAGTCAGGATAATGATTACCTCTAGCAGGAATGGTAGAATTTATGTTTGGGAAGGATACACCAAGGGTTTCTGACATCTTGGGTTGTAAAGTTCACTTTAAAAGAGTTTATTACATCTAACACTTATGTACTGTGCACTTTTGTGTTTGCATTGTATTTAACTTTAAGACATTTTAAAATATTTTATATCACTGTCCACTACACACATGCATAAATAAAATAGAAGTCTTATCAAAGAATAGGCAGTTTTACAATATTTCCAATATTTTCTATTTTACCCAATTTCATTAGAAAAAAAAATTCCATGTTGGCCATTACCCTCTAAATTGATTTCATGACACAATGGGTCATTACCTGCATTCATTGTCACCTGTGACTAGTTAACTGAGTTGGCTAGAACAATGTCCTGTGAGACCTGAACTACAGATTACAGCCAAAGCTTAAACCAACCATCATACTTTTTTTTTTTTTTTTTTTTTTTTTTTTTTTTTTTTTTGCGGTACGCGGGCCTCTCACTGCTGTGGCCTCTCCCGTTGCGGAGCACAGGCTCTGGCCGCGCAGGCTCAGCGGCCATGGCTCACGGGCCCAGCCGCTCCACGGCATGTGGGACTCTCCCGGACTGGGGCACGAACCTGCGTCCCCTGCATCGGCAGGCAGACTTTCAACCACTGCGCCACCAGGGAAGCCCAAACCAACAATCATACATTTTTCATCAGAACTGTGCTGGATGAGAGGGCATCATTGTTACAAAAACAATGTCTAAGGCCTGCTGAATAGGATGAATCAATAGACTCATTTTCAGGATGGAAGGATCCTACTGTTGTACCTATGTCCACACGTACAGTAATAATTCTAGTCTATCAACAGAAATATGTAATAGAAATCAAACCTTTACTCTTAACCTATTACTATTGGCCAGGTGCTGTTCTAACACCTCTCATATACAATAGTAACATTTAACCTTCTCAACTACCATATGAGGAGTAGGTTCTATATTTTTCCATTTTACAGATGAAGAAGCTGAGTCAGAGAGGGTAAAATTTGAAAGTTTTAACATAGAGTAGTGAGACTACAACACCTCTTCTGTAGGAAGAGGAAATCCTCACTTTGCATGCCCCATTGGGGTCTTGAAACTGCATTGAAAGTGCATTCATCATCTAGGCATTTATTGGTGAAATTAATTTTAATTATTCAGACTTTTCTATGAGTTGTTTCATTTTCTCAAGTCAGTGAACCTTATTAGAGACTCTTCAATAGGTGTTAGATTTGATGTTTCAAAAAATCTGTTTAATTTTTTTAATTTCCAGTGATAGAGACATGCTTTGAGAATCGAAAATTCACTGATGTCTTTTTTATGAAACACTGATTAGGTCTAATAGTTATCATTTTTCATATTTTGTAGGTAGAATTACAACCCAAGTATGAAGACAATCTGTACATGTATCTTTATTTTGTCATCTTTATTATTTTTGGTTCATTCTTTACTCTGAATCTTTTCATTGGTGTCATCATAGATAACTTCAACCAACAGAAAAAGAAGATAAGTATACTAAAACTTCATCTTTACTCTAAAATGTGAACTAAACATATCACACTGTTTCCTTTTGGCTCCAAATGCAATCAACAAAAACAAAGAATATAAAATTCAGAAATTGTTTTGAGAGACTTAATCATCTATGAGTTTTTAAGTGATTGATAATTCAGATAGCATGTACTGATATTTCCAGTATAGAAATCTGACTAATGTGGCATAATTTATGCATTGAATATATGCATCTCTAAAATATATATATATATTTTTAAATTCTATTCTAATATTAATTAGTAGCATTAGAATAGAATGTGGAGCCATTTTTCACACAATTACTAAGATGAATTTTGTAGCTAGCAAAGAACGTGATTTTTACAAGTTTTTCTTTCATTTCTTTACTTTGGAGGTCAAGACATTTTTATGACAGAAGAACAGAAGAAATACTACAATGCAATGAAAAAACTGGGTTCAAAGAAACCACAAAAACCCATACCTCGACCTGCTGTAAGAATAACATACTTTCGTCATCAATAAAAGCTATGCTATCTATCACTTTTACAGCCCAAATTGCTAGATACTAATTTTTGTGCATTTGCAAAACAAAGTTTTTGCCTTAGCAATGTGACTAGCTAGCCTAAATAGCCTAAGTATTTGTAATTTATATATACATACTATGTAGAAATTATGTAATATATTTTATATACAGACATAAAATACATATTAATAATAATGTTCAGACTTATATGCCAATATTATTCCATAGGACTGATGTCATTGAGGAGCTTCTAATAATGCAGAGAAGAAAACATATTCATATATACATAGTGTGGGAATACTGAATGTTCTCAGAGTGCAGTGGGGACCAATTGGGATAATTGGTACCTCTTGGATATGCCCCATATTCTGTCCAACTCTGCAGATTGAATGGAATCATTAATGGAAAAAGTCACAGGTCTTGTTTTTTCCTGATTTTTAAGAAAAATCTATTTCCTCCTAGCATCTTGCCCCTAAATCAGATGACATCATTCTTTAAGACTTTTTATGGCTATTCCAGTTGTATATTTGCCAATGACTACTGGTTCTGTTTGGTTTCTGCAAGGAATTGTTGTCAGGAGAGTTCCTGAGTTTTTCTATGTTTCAGAAGTCCTCCCCCAAAGTATACATGGTACAAGGCAATCCACTGTTCCCAAGGAACCATGACTCTATGACTCCATTAGTGACGGTGTAAAACTGGCCAAGCTAAAACTGGCCATGCCCATGTTTTGTTTGTAAGTTAGCCAAAACTCAAAGAAAGTGGATAGTTATATTGGACAAAACATTAGGAATGGACAATTTGAGCCTACTCTTTGAGAAATAATACAACTTGAATGGATGGGGAGTAAAGCAGAGTAATGCCCTATATAAGAAAACATATACTCCAAAGCCATGGAAATAAATATTGCAGTGGAGAATAGTGATATATTTGAAATAGTGAGTAGTAAACACAAGGTTTTCTGGGTTAAATGAGTCAAGGTTACCACTATGAGTCTGAAGAAATCAATCTTAATTAAGCCAAATGAAAATATAATATAGTTAAGTGAACAGCATAGTAATGTGAAGAAAAAGAATTTTAGAGACTGGCATGAGAAGATGTTAGAGACAAAATAATGCTGGGCCTTGGACAAGAAGATGAACACTTATATACAAGAAGATGAGTCCACAATATGGGGTCATGCCAATAGGACTGGAACATAGGAAATAAATGAGCCAACAAGAAGACTCAGTGGAATGAGGCAGCTATAAAATATAGGAAAAGAGGGAGGACATGTAGATAATGAAAAATGTAAAACAGTTAATGTTTTGTGAAATTACTGATTGCACTAACATAAAGTCTTATAAAGGCATTTGGAAAAATTAGGTCTTATGAATATGAGACAAAGATTTTAGAGTTGTCATTGTCAGACATAATTCAGTTGAGCTCTGAAGCTTAGATTCATTTTTGAAAGATAATTAGAATATATATATTAAAAAAAAAGACCCAAAAAGTGCTGAGCATGAAGCCTTGGGCACTTCACCATTATAGGAAGAGGTAAATCAGTGAAGGAGTGAGATTTATCAATAGGCAACATATATATGTAGATAAATGATTGAGAAAGAAATTTTTAAATGGCTGTTTAATTACATCAAATGACATAGATTTACCTGGACAGGGACAGGGATGCACAGGAAATGATCAGTGCACTTAACTAGACTATTATTGGCAACAATTTGGCAAATTAAGAAATGATTTGGTAAAATCCATCCTTTCAGTCATTCATTATCAATGTCCTATGCTAAACATTCGGATTTAAATATCGAACAATAAAGAGTCTATTTGGTAATCAAATAGTCACCCCAACAAATATAGAAATATCGAAGAAGGAAAGATCCATTTGGCTATGAGAGCTGATAAGGAAGAGGGGACTGATGAATCAGGGAAGTTGGGAAGGCTTCACTGAAGCATGACCTGAGGCATGGAGAAGAATGAGGAAGCGTCAGTAGGCAATGTGGGAAGAGAAGAGGAATGTATATGTGAAGGCCCTGAGGTAGGAAAGCCAGTGAGCTGGAGTGCAGAGGTTGGGGGTTCATTTGGGACATGGGGAGAATGAAGAGGTTAGGATGGTCCACACTTTTCTGGGCTTCATACGCCGTGTTCAAGAGCAGTCTTTGTCCTTAGAGCAATGGGAAGCCATTGAAGGGGACCTGGTTCGTTTGGGTTTTGTGAATATCACTCAACCAGCACTGACAGAGGCAGTATGTGCATTGTAGGCTCGTTTTGGAACTATTTCAGAGATGATAGGTAGAATGGTGTGGAGATGAATAAAATGGATGGATTTGTAAGCTATCACAGGAATGAAATTAAAAGGTTTATTAATTGAATATGAGAGATGAAGAAGGAAGCAACAAAGATGACTTATGAGTTTCTGCCTCACACAACTGGATGAATAGTGGTGTCATGCAGAATATGAAGTAGGGACATGAATGGAGAAAAAATTGGGGATGCTAGTTTACAGAATTTTACAATCAAAAAAGGAGTCTGAAAGAGAATGAATGTTTAGAAGAAGCTGTAAAATAAAGTTTCTAAAGATTGAGAGATTAGGTTCAGAGCAAAGCAGGAGTTCTGGAGAAGAAGAGATTGAAGGGAAAGGGAATAAATATAGAATAAAGTTGTGCAGGATGTGGCTCAAGAATAGTGTAGTCTAGGTTAGAGAGCAAAAGGGACTGAGTCCTCCAATGAATTTGGAGTAATATATAAAAAGATAGGTGTGGGAGACAAGATAATATGAAATGAAAAAGGAAGTAGAAGAGTTTCTTTACACCAGTTGACTTTGTTGTTCTCAAAAAAGGAGAATAGAGAGCAAGAGAATGGGAAATTTCTGAGAAGTTTGAAATTATCCTGGGACCAAGTGAGGGACAAAGGATTGCTAATCATTGTCAAGGGCCAAGGTAAAGTGAGAGAACATAAATCTTTGGTGAACAAGGCCTCCAAGGTTATATAGCTTCCTCCAGCATATTCTGGGATTTAAATTGGAGACAGTGATCTATAACTGGGAATTGGAGTTGTACGTTGAGGTAATCCACTGGAAAACTAAATGGACAGGGAATCTAAGGAGCTTTTTATTGATCATGCTGATATGAAAATAAACACCAAGTTTCTGACTTTATGCAATTTTGAATCTACTACACTGTAGGTGCTATATCTGTGGAAGACAAAAAGGTTTTAATTAAATAAGAGCAATTGATGTCATAAAATGTCATCACTTTTATGACAAATATAAGCACAAAGTTTTCTGAGATCACAGAGTGCTTAAAACTTAAAACTGAGTTAGGATTCACCAGACTGAGAAGGGCTGTCTGATAATACCCCTTGACAGAGGTGTTAGGACAGAGGAGACAGATAAACAAGATAAAATGATATGGTACAAGAGTGGTAGGAGATATCAGAAGGGTAGAAATGAGGGGACCATAACTAGCCTTGGAAAAGTAAACTTCAGTACATAAGAGCTAAGAACGAAGTGTTTAGAACTGGAATTAGATGCATTTATTAGGTTGAAGAAGGCCCTAGAAGGACAGACCCAGCTGAAACAATGTAAGTCCGACCCAGCAGGCTAAATATGTATTCAGAGAAAATAGCAAAATATAACAAACAGGTGGTATTTGATGTCCCAGAATTTCAACTAGGGAGAGGACAAAACACTAACATAGAGAATCCAGACCAATAAATGTGTCGATCTGGGAAAGCAGACTATGAGCGTAGAGGTAGCAGAACGTCTGTAGTTCTAGTTGAGAAGGTAGAGGACAACCTAGCAGAGGTAAGCCAAGGCCCAAGCTCTAGAGTGCCTCAGTACCAAGAAGATAGAGGCAAAAATGAAGAAAATGGGGTCCAATGGGCTTATTGGTTTACAAGATGAGGACTTAATTTCATAAACAAGACGTAAGGCCAGTTAGTGCTTGGAATAAGGTCCAAATTGAATAGGGCAGAGTTTGAACATTTGAATTGTGAACTGTAATTTTTTAAAGATAATTTTATTCTTATAGAAGAGTTACCTCACAAAATCCTCACCCTACTTTCCTTTATTTTAACCTCTTACATAACCATAGATTGGTTAGCAAAACTAAGAAATTAATCTTGCTGTAATACCATAAAATAAAATGTAGAATTTAACTGGAATTCACCAACTATTCCACTAATGTCCTTTTTCTTGAACTATAATTCTAAAAACATCTTCTCAACTGAACCTTGAGGTAGAATTAAGGTAGAATTTAAGACGCTTTGGCTTTGCTGGGGGTTGGGGGGTATATAAAGGGAGAAACTGGGGGGGAAAATGACAGAAAAAGCAAGAGAAGTATTTATTCATTAGTTCTTCAAAGTTAATTTTGATGCTCACCCCCAACACAGGCAATAACAAAGACTCATTATAGTGGCAAATATTTACTAACTGTCCATTGTGCACATGGTGATGTTCTGGGCACTGAGAACTTAACAGGTGGTTCTCAACATAAAATCAGTTTATAAAATCTGGTATCATGAACAGTATAAATAAAACAAGTACATTTGGAAAGAGTTGGATATTCCAATATACAAATTTTCTTCCAAGTGTAAAACAAACATAGAGTGTTTTTTAATAAAAGCTACATTTTCATATTGCTATATTAAAATCAGATAAGTTGAACTTGATTTTTTTTTTCAGTTTCTAAATGAACTTTACATACTCTTTGTTTCAGAACAAATTTCAAGGGATGGTCTTTGATTTTGTAACCAAACAAGTCTTTGATATCAGCATCATGATCCTCATCTGCCTCAACATGGTCACCATGATGGTGGAAACTGATGACCAGAGTCAAGAAATGACAAACATTCTGTACTGGATTAATCTGGTGTTTATTGTTCTGTTCACTGGAGAATGTGTGCTGAAACTAATCTCTCTTCGTTATTACTATTTCACCATAGGATGGAATATTTTTGATTTTGTGGTGGTCATTCTCTCCATTGTAGGTAAGAAGAGCTGCTTTTACTCAGTTAAGGAATTTAGTAGTGAAAATTGGTGTTTTAAAGCTTTAAAGTTTTTTTCACTAATCTTACTCATTCACCCCGAAATTTCAAATAAAAGTCTAATTATTAGTCCATTCTCAGCTTGTCATTTCTCTAATTGCATGCTGTGTATGAAATGATGTATAAAAATAAGAATTTATATTCTGCAGGTTTCATTTATCATCTTGTCTCATTTCAGAAGAAAATAACTGCAACTTTGGCATAATACTCCTGTACTCAGTCATACTCTTGTAGTATAGACAAGTATTGTTTTGAATAAACAATTCACACACACGTACACATATAAATCCTTACAAGTAGTCAAATAGTCCATAAATAATTGTCCTTGATAATTGGAATATCATGTTGTGTGTTTATATATATTCACACTCATACAAGCTTCATGTTATCTTTGGGTTCAGATAGTTTTCTATGGTGTGTAATATTCTTTTTCACAAGTACATATTTTGTTCAAAAATTCAAAGCAAATTCATTTCATCAATACATATTAGGTGTTTGTGTGTAGGACATTAAATCAGGTGCTAGAAGTAAGGTTCTGCTTGTTTGAGGAAAGAGAACATATACACAGAGAGAAAAACAGTATTCCACTATTTATACACTTTGCTGGTTAAGTAGAAAGATAAGGTAGCATTCCATTTGATCCTGATGACTGTGATATGCAGGATAATACAGTGATTAAGGGATGAGACTCCTGGGTCATACAGACCTGACCGAGCGCTTCCCTATTTTCACTACTTACCAGCTCTGTGACCTATGGCAAGTTACCTCACCTTTCCAATCCTTAGTTTTCCAAGGAATATTTTTGTGAAGTGGTGTTGTGAAGATTAAATGAGATTATGAAAGTAAATGCACTTAGCACTGTGCCTAGCAGAAAGAAAAGACTTAGGAAATGTTAAGCCTAACAACGATAGCAAAGTAGCTATTATCATCATCATTTAGCAATGCATAAAATCATTGCCAGGATTCAGTCCCAAGTATGTCTGTCTGTCTTGAAAGCCTGGATTATCTCCAGTACATTGTTCTGCCACCTCTCAAATAAAATGGATCAAAACCATCTCAGAAGAATAAGAACTCTCATATTCCTGATCCAAAAATCATATGCTTTATCCATTAAATCTTATGCAAACACTAGAACTAGTATTTAAGAAACATAAATTTCTGTGCTTGGCTGACATATACATTGTGTCCTTTATAGATGCTTTTCTTGAACCAGGAAAAATGACCATTAATACCTTCAGTTAGTATAAAGGTGTTAATGTTATAACACTAAACATACCAGTTTCATTTTGCTAAACAAATATTGCAGATTGTGTGTATGTAAATGTGTGTGTGTGTGTGTGTATACCTAATTCTCATGTCCACACTTTGTAAAACTAGTTAGTGCTTATCTTAGAAATGTAAATTTTCATTTGCTGCCATTAAGTATAGCCTTATTTTTATTTTATCTTGGCTTTCCATAGGTATGTTTCTGGCTGAGCTGATAGAGAAATATTTTGTGTCCCCTACCCTGTTCCGAGTGATCCGTCTTGCCAGGATTGGCCGAATCCTGCGTCTGATCAAAGGGGCCAAGGGGATCCGCACGCTGCTCTTTGCTTTGATGATGTCCCTGCCTGCGCTGTTTAACATCGGCCTCCTGCTCTTCCTGGTCATGTTCATCTACGCCATCTTTGGGATGTCCAACTTTGCCTATGTTAAGAGGGAGGTTGGAATTGATGACATGTTCAACTTCGAGACCTTTGGCAACAGCATGATCTGCCTGTTCCAGATTACCACCTCTGCTGGCTGGGATGGATTGCTAGCACCTATTCTTAATAGTGGACCTCCAGACTGTGACCCTGAAAAAGATCACCCTGGCAGCTCAGTTAAGGGAGATTGTGGGAACCCATCTGTGGGGATTTTCTTTTTTGTCAGTTATATCATCATATCATTTCTGGTCGTGGTGAACATGTACATCGCTGTCATCCTGGAGAACTTCAGTGTTGCTACTGAAGAAAGTGCAGAGCCCCTGAGTGAGGATGACTTTGAGATGTTCTATGAGGTTTGGGAGAAGTTTGATCCCGATGCCACCCAGTTCATAGAGTTCGCCAAACTCTCTGATTTTGCGGCTGCCCTGGATCCTCCTCTTCTCATAGCAAAACCAAACAAAGTCCAGCTCATTGCTATGGATCTGCCCATGGTCAGTGGGGACAGGATCCACTGCCTTGACATTTTATTTGCCTTTACAAAGCGTGTTTTGGGTGAGAGTGGAGAGATGGATGCCCTTCGAGTACAGATGGAAGAGAGATTCATGGCATCGAACCCCTCCAAAGTCTCCTATGAGCCCATTACAACCACTTTGAAACGCAAACAAGAGGAGGTGTCTGCTATTGTTATCCAGAGGGCTTATAGACGCTACCTCTTGAAGCAAAAAGTTAAAAAAGTTTCATGTATATATAAGAAGGACAAAGGTAAAGAAGGTGATGGAACACCCATCAAAGAAGATATCCTCACTGATAAACTAAATGAGAATTCAACTCCAGAGAAGACCGATGTGACACCTTCTACCACGTCTCCACCTTCCTATGACAGTGTGACCAAACCAGAAAAAGAAAAATTTGAAAAAGACAAATCAGAAAAGGAAGACAAAGGGAAAGATATCAGGGAAAGTAAAAAGTAAAAAGAAACAAAAAATATTCCATTTTGTGATCAATTGTTTACAGCCTGTGATGGTGATGTGTTTGTGTCAACAAGACTCCCACAGGAGGTCAATGCCAAACTGACTGTTTTTACAACTGTATACTTAAGGTCAGTGCCTATAACAAGACAGGGGCCTCTGGTCAGCAAACTGAGACTCAACAAACCAGAGAAACATCGACAGGAGGTTTCTGTGTTCACAACCAGCTGACACTGCTGAAGAGCAGAGAGTAATGGCTACTCAGACTCTAGGAACCAATTTAAAGGGGGGAGGGAAGTTAAATTTTTATGTAAATTCAACACGTGACACTTGATAACAGTAATTGTCACCACTGTTTATGTTCTAACTGCCACACCTGCCATATTTTTATGAAATGTATGCTGTGAATTTATCACTTTCTTTTTAATTCACAGGTTGTTTACTATTATATGTGACTATTTTTGTAAATGGGTTTATGTTTGGGGAGAGGGAGTAAAGGTAAGAAATTCTATGTTTCTCTACTGTATTACTGGATATATTTTAAATGAAGGCATGCTGCACTTCTCATTCTCACAAGAAAAGAAATCACATCACAAAAGGAAAGTTTACTTCTTGTGTCAGGATGTTTTTAGATTTTTGAGGTGCTTAAATAGCTATTCATGTTTTTAAGGTGTCTCATCCAGAAAAATTTTACTGTGCCTGTATATGTTTCATAGAATTCACAAGCATTAAAAAGTTGTTTTATTTTTTCATAATCCATTACATGTACCTGTATATATGTATATATGTATATGTGCGTGTATATACATATATATGTTTACACACATCTCTCTCTCACACACACACACACACACACACACACCATTACATAGTCATTCAGAGTCCTGGCAGCATGACTTTAACATTTTTGATAAGTGTCCTTTGACATAAAATAAAAATATCCTATCAGTCCTTTCTAAAACCTGAATTGACCAAAAAGCATCCCCCCCCGTCACTTTATAAAGTTGATTCTGCTTTTTCCTGCAGTATTGTTTAGCCATCTTCTGCTCTTGGTAAGGTTGACATAGTACATGTCAATTTAAAAAATAAAAGTCTGCTTTGTAAATAGTAATTTTACCCATTGGTGCATGTTTGAGCAAACAAAAATGACGACTTAAGCACAGTATTTATTGCATCAGATATGTACCACAGTAAGTATAGTTTGCAAGCTTTCAACAGGTAATATGATGTAATTGATTCCATTATAGTTTGAAGCTGTCACTGCTGCATGTTTATCTTGCCTCTGCTGCTGCATCTTGTTCCTTCCACTGTTCAGAAGTCTAATATGGGAAGCCATATATGTCAGTGGTAAAGTGAAGCAAATTGCTCTATCAAGACCTCATTCTTCATGTCATTAAGCAATAGGTTGCAGCAAACAATAAAGAGCTTCTTGGTTTTTATCCTTCCAATCTTAATTGAATCCTCTACGGTAAAAAGCCCGATGTACAAACATGTTGCAAGCTGCTTAATTCTGTTGAAAATATATGGTTAGAGTTTTCTAAGAAAATATAAATACTGTACAAAGTTCATTTTATTTTATTTTTCAGCTTTTTGTACATAAAATGAGAAATGAAAAGTATCTTCAGGTTGATGTCACAGTCACTACTGTTAGTTTCTGTTCCTAGCACTTTTAAATCAAAGCACTTCACAAAATAAGAAACAGACTAACATGCAGTGTAGTTTCCTGCTTTTTTTAATTAGTACAGTAAACTTTTCACACATTTCAATGTGAAACAAATCTCAGACTGAGTCCAGCATTTATTTGCTTTCAAATCGTGATGCCTTATTATCAAAAGAGGCTTAAGGAACGATCAGTTGATATTCTTGGCATCGCTTTAATCAGATGTTTCCACCTAGTCTTTTATTCAGTAAATCATCAGTCTTTTCCAGTGTTTGTTCACACAGGTAGATTTTATTCTTACTGACCCATATGGCATTAGAACTTTATCAGATATGATATGAGGTCCAAGCTTTTCTTTTCAACAAAATTATATAAGTGAAATTATATTACCAGTTATAGCAAAACATTTTGTGTTTCTTTCACAAGCAACATTAAATGTAGATTCTTTACACTAAAGCTATTGACTTGTAGTATGTTGGTGAAATGCATGCAGGAAAATGCTATTACCATAAAGAACAGTAAACCACATTACAATCAAGCCAAAAGAATAAAGTTTTTGCTTTTGTTTTTGTATTTAATTGTTCTGTCTTTGTTTCTATCTTTGAAATGCCATTTAAAGGTAAATTTCTATCATGTAAAATGGTCTGTCAGAAAAAATGTAAAAATACATATTGAATATAATAATTCATCTTTAAATTTTTTCATTTAATGGAAATTAATTAAGAGTGTACTGGATATCTAGTTTTAATATTGGCCCAAAACCTAGATATGGTATTGGATAGAGTAGTGGAAAATTACAAAAATTAATAAAAGATTGACTAGCATTTTAAGTTGTGCATCCTTTCTCCTTCCCGTCTACCTACTGCTTTGTTTTGTTTTGTTATTCTCTTTTCCATTTTGGTTCCTTCCCTATGTATTCTTGATGTACTTTCTATATACTTTTCCATCACTTCCTTGGGCTCTCAGTATTTTTCATTAAGGATATTCTCATTTTTTCTTTTCTGTTCACCAAATCTCTTGCTTATTATAGTCTGTAGACAACAGATCTGTACACTTAGGCCCCTAATAATCTGCTGCACTAGAAAAGGTTCATGTAATATCTTCATATTCATTTCTATAATTTTGGAAGCAAAAATTCCAAGTGAGCTTAGATCTCACTCTTTATAATATATAAACAAAATTTCCCAAATGACACAGATTTGGTTTTTGCATTTAATTATGAGAAGTTTGAAATGTTTTTCAGTTCTGATTACTTATTAGAAATACCTGAGAAGCTTTAATAAATGCCAATGTTTGAACCAAAAGCAGACCAATTGAATTCATATCTCTAGGAATGAAACTTAAGCATCTAATTTTTTTAACGCTCCCCATTGATGTTGACTTATACTTAGGGTCAAGGACCAATGAGTTAGGGTACCCTTGCTCAATATGAAAAAATGTTCTACAGAAAATGCACCTGTTCCCTTCAGCGCTTCATTGTATAAGTCATCATATACAAGTTCCTGATATGATGGCTTTGGGGGTGTTTATCTTGTAGTGAGAGAGGTGTTTATCTTTTTTTTAAATTTTATTGAAGTATAGTTGATTTACAATGTTGTGTTTAATTTTTGCCATACAGCAAAGTGACTCAGTTATACATATATATTCTTTTTCATCATGGTTTATCACAGGATATTGAATATTGTTCCCTGTGCTCTACAGTAGGAGAGAGGTGTTTATCTTTTTTTTTTAAGCTTTCTAAAAATATATTATTTATTTATTTATTTGGTTGTGCCGGGTCTTAGTTGTAGCAGGCGGGCTCCTTAGTTGCGGCTCCAGAGCTCCTTAGTTGCAGCTCACGGGCTCCTTAGTTGTGGCATGCAAACTCTTAGTTGTGACATGCATGTGGGATCTAGTTCCCTGACCAGGGATCAAACCCAGACCCCCTGCATTGGGAGTGTGGAGTCTTACCCACTGCGCCACGAGGGAAGTCCCAAGAGGTGTTTATCTTGAAGTGTGACATTGACCCATTTGTATCAGGTATTCTTTTCTGGTACTGTAGTTGGTGGAAAGGAAATTCTATCAGAATAGTTTAGAGATCTTCAAATTATACATACACACACATACAAAATGGCACCCCCACTATCCCTAGTGCATATGGGGGTGGTTTAGGAAACAGTATGGATTCATAGAAATAGTCCTCCAGATGCCCTGTTGGGTAAGAGCCATTAAATCTGGACAATGGAAGGCAGCTTATATAAAACATTCATTCGATTTGTCATTGTCAAGTTACATCTAAACAGGAAAGACTTCCATTCTTATCTTGGGCACCCCTCATCATCACTTGTTTTCCTAAGCTCTGGTATAATATAGATCAATGTACAAAGAGAAGGGAGGAGTGAAAAAAAGAAGAGAGAGGATGAAAAGGGAGAGGAGAAGGAAGAAGAGGGAAGAAAAACAGGAAAGTCAAGGAAAGAAAGGGAGTATAAGAAATAGGAGGGGATGCTTCATAAATTATCCTCTGAACAAAAGTCTTTTGTTGTTAATATGTACAGCAGTAGTGGGGGAAGAGGGAAGGAAGAGGCGTGGGTGAAAGAAATTTTGCTTAGCTGTCAATATGTCAGATCCACAATATAAATGTGCTTCTCCTCTCTTTTTTTAAAAGAAAAAACACCTACGAAAAAGTTGAAAGGACATTATGCAAGTAAATGTTGTGATTGCATGAATCGTGAGTTTATTTATTTTTGGCTGTGTTGGGTCCTCATTGCTGCACGTGGGCTTTCTCTAGTTGCGGTGAGCGGGGGCTAGTCTTCGTTGCAGTGTGCGGGCTTCTCATTGTGGTGGCTTCTCTTGTTGTGGAGCACAGGATCTAGGCACACAGGCTTCAGTAGTTGTGGCACATGGGATTGGTGCTCCGCGGCATGTTGGATCTTCCCGGACCAGGGCTCAAGCCCGTGTACCCTGCATTGGCAGGCGGATTCTTAACCACTGCGCCACCAGGGAAGTCCCTCGTGAGTTTTTTTCTTTCATCTGAACTAAATAAATATTTGAGTGTCTACTACATATCAGCTTTATGATAGGAGCTGAGAGATCAAACATGAACTTAACTGTCCAAAGGAGGGTTGTAGCCAAAGGTGAAGAAGCTTGAAAGTTATGCTAAAGAGTCTGGAATTTATTCTGTTGGCAATGAGAAGTGATTGATTGCTCCAAGCAGTAGAATGAGCAGTGAAATCAGATACATCTGTACCTATTTAAGCTGATAGTAATAAGGGTAACTTGCCTGTTTTTTACTAATATTTTACAGAGATCTCATTTTCCCATCTCTTTTTTTTTAAAGATGTCTGTGTTTTTATCTTTTTAGTACATATTTTTAAAAGAATATACCTAGCTTTTGTTTTATAAAACCCAATTTGACATTTTCTATTAATAGCCTATCTTAATCTACTTACATTTATTTTAGGTACAGATATATTTTATTTTATTTTTATCACTATTTTGTGCTTTCTATTTTTCAAGTTTTTTCTTTGTTTCTTCCTTCTTTTCTTTGTCCTCTTTTGCATTAATTTTGTTATCATCATTTTCCCCCATCTCTACTGTTGTGAAGATGCATATTATCTCCCTTCCTTCCTTCCTTCCTTCCTTCTTCCTTATTTCTTTTTATAAGTGATTAAAATTTTAACATGTATACTTAATTAGTGAAATATAATCAATAGTTGTACCCTTATCTGGAGCAATGAAGTTCCAAGACCGATTTCATATCATTGCTCACTTGTGTTATTTTTGTCTACTGTTTTAATTCTACCTTGTCTGGCACCCAATGAATTAAACAGTATTATTATTGTGGATTTATGTAAGCAGTGCTTATTTAGACTTATTTAGATGTTAATTTATTTCTTTCTTTAAATTTGCTTCTTTTGCTTCTTCATTTTGTGTTCTATTTCCTTCTTGAAATAGATGAGGAATTCTGTTAGCAAAGTTTGTAGATAGCAAACTCACTCAGTTTTTCTTTTCCTGAAAATGACTAGTCAGCCACATTTTTAATACATTAGCTTATATTATAATTATTTTGATGTTTTTAATTTTTTGCATCATTATAAAATTACTTTTATTAATCTGACTTAGAATTTATGCTAATATAATTTGAAGATATTTATTAGTATCTTTAATTAAGACAATTTCAGGAAAACTCTTAGCTTTTAGCATTAGAAATATTTTCTCATCCCATACTTTTCTATTCTCTCCATCTGGAACTTTTGAGGATTACATGCTGAAATTTCTAAATCTTTCTCCCATGTCTCTTAATGTCTCTCTCTTATTTTTAGTTCTTTTTCTGGATAATTTGTCAGATTTTTTGTATCAGGATAATGCTGTCTTCATAAAACAAGTTAGGAAGTGTTCATTCCTGAAAGAATTTCTGTAAGAGTGGAATTATTTCTCACTTAAATATTGATAGAATTCACTAGTAAAGCCATCTGTAACTTGAATCTTCCTTGTGCAAAATTTTAAATTAAAGATATTAATTTCTTTAACAGATATGGGGCTACTGAGATTTTTTTCTTTTTTTTTTTAACTTTTTATGTTGTGTTTTTCTAAGAATTTCCTCATCTAAGTTATTGCATTTACTGCATAAATTATTCAGATCACTCCTTTTTTATGCTTGTAATGTCTATGGCCTCTCTAGTCATATCTTTTTTTTCATTTCTGGTATTGAAAATTTGTAATTTATCTCTTTTTCTTGATTAGCTTATCTAGGGATTTCCTCAATTTTATTAATATATTCAAAAATACTAACTTTTGGTTTACTGATTTTCTCTACAGTTTTTCAGTTTTCTGTTCCATTGATTTCTGCTTTTTTCAATTCCTCTACCATCATTTTCATTTTCTTTCCTTACTGGACTGACTAGACATCCATTATAAAATTTAAGAGGTATGATGATAATGGTTAGCTTGTTTGCTTTTGATCTGAGTATGGGGAAGATTTTAATAATTCACTATTAAGTATGCTGTTTGGTGTAGGTTTTTTAAATAGATATGCTTTATCATCTTAAAGATCCCTTCAGTTCCTAATTTTCTAAAAATTTTTAAAACCATTTTTAATACTGAATTTTATTAAATTTTTATTGTATTATATCTAGGTATTCATAGTATTTTTCTCCTTTATTTTTATATTGCAGTAAATAACATTCATTGATTTTAGAATGTTATATCTAATTATTTTCCTGGAATTGAATTCAATTTGGTCACTTGCATTATCAATTTCATATATTGCCATGTTTCATTTTTTTCATATTTTGTTTCATATTCTTATATCTATTTTTGTGAAAGAGTTTGGCTTGTAATTTTTCTTTCTTTTAATGTGCTGGTTAGATTTTGATAGTAAAGTTATGCTAACCTCTTAAAACAAGATGAAAAAGGTTTTCACCTTTTTGTTCTCTGGTAGAGATTAAGATTGGTATTAATTTTCCCTTAACTGTTTGGATAATTTACTAGTGAAGGCTTCTGGGGCTGGTTGGTTTTGTGTACAAGTTCTTAGTTTTTGTTTTTTTGTTTTGTTTTGTTTGCGGTACACGGGCCTCTCATTGTTGTGGCCTCTCGCGTTGCGAAGCACAGGCTCCGGACACGCAGGCTCAGCGGCCACGGCTCATGGGCCCAGCTGTTCCACGGCATGTGGGATCCTCCTGGACCGGGGCATGAACCCGCGTCCCCCCGCATCGGCAGGAGGACTCTCAACCAATGCACCACCAGGGAAGCCCAAGTTCTTAGTTTTTTTCTTTAATAGAGAACCATTCAGATTTGCTGTTTCTTGTTTCAGTTTCTGTAACAAATTTTTCAAGGAATTTGTCCATTTCAAATGAAATTTCAACTTTATTCACATAAAGTTGTTTGTAACTTTGTTATCTTCTACAAATCTGTAGAATCTGTATTAATGACCCTTTTTTGATTCCTGATATTGGTATTTTGTGACTTTTTTCTTTTTGTTATTCAATCTTTCAAAGAACTAACTTTTGGCTTTTGACATCTTTTCTACTGTATATCCTTTTCTATTTCATTGGGAGTTTTTTTTGCATTTATATTTATAGCTTTCTTCTATTTCTATGATTTTTATTTTCCATTATCTTCTAAATTATTGAAATTGATTTATAGCCTTTATTGTTTTTTTAGTAAATGCATTTAGGCTATATATTTCTCTCTAAGCATGACTTTAATAACATCTACAAATTTTGTTATATTTTATTTTGTTACCATTCGGTTAAAAATATTTTCTAAGTTCTATTGTGATTTTGTCTTATCTTATTGGAAGTTTAGAAGAGTACTGCTAAATTTCCAAATACTTCAGGAGTATCTAGATATATTTGTTTTGACTTCCAATTTAATTTCTGTTTATTCAGATAATATACCCTGAATAATTTTAACCATTTAACATTTGAGAGGAATTGCTTTTTAGCTCAGCATCTATCAAATGTAACATAAGTTTCATGTGTAGTTGAAAATGAAATTCATTATTCATTTATTAGATGCAGTGTTTTATATGTTTAAGAGATCAAGTTTATTGGCCTTCTCATTCAGAATACATCTTTACTAATTTCTTCTGTCTGTTTTTTCAATCATTTACCAAAAGGGTATGTGAAAATCTCCCAATGTATTTATGAATTTGTTTGTTTCACTGTTAAGTCCTGTTAACTTCTGCTATATATTTTTTGATTTTTATTTTGTTATTTGATATTTGTTAACACCTAAAATATATAATTGCTACATTTTTGTAGTAGATAGACCCTTTTATCATTATGAAATAACCTCCTTAATTTCTAGTAATAATAGTAATAATAATTGCTAGTAAAAATCTCTAATAATTGCCCTAAATTCACTTTGTCTGATATTACTATATCTACAGTGGCTTTCACTTAGATGGTGGTTGCATGGTATATCTCTTTTCATTGCTTTACCTTTAATGTTTCTGTAACTTCACATTCAATATTGAATATGGATGTTTTATTTTGTATCCAGTCTGACAATCCTTATCTAACAATCTTTCACACACACACACACACACACACAATACATTTAGATTTAAATTGACAACTTCTTTTGGATTCATTATTGGTACTTTTTAAATTTTATACATTTTGTTATTATATTGTTTTTAGCTACCCCACCAACTGCCACATGCTTCTGTGACTTATTAAATTCTAAAATAAATTAGGGGGGGACCTTCAAGATGGCAGAGGAGTAAGATGTGGAGATCACCTTCCTCCCCACAAGAACATCAAAAATACATCTACATGTGGAACAACTCCTACAGAACACCTACTGAACGCTGGCAGAAGACCTCAGACCTCCCAAAAGGCAAGAAACTCCCCCGCGTACCTGGGTAGGGCAAAAGAAAAAAGAAAAAATAGAGACAAAAGAATAGGGACTGGACCTGCACCTCTGGGAGGGAGCTGTGAAGGAGGAAAAGTTTCCACACACTAGGAAGCCCCTTCACGGGCAGAGACATGGGCTGGGTGGGGGTTGGAATCTTTGGAGCCTTGGAGGAGAGCACAGCAACAGGGGTGCAGAGGGCAAAGCAGAGAGATTCCCACACTGAGGATCAGTGACGACCAGCACTCACCAGCTCAAGAGGCTTGTCTGCTCACCCGCCGGGGCGGGCGGGGGCTGAGAGCTGAGGATCGGGCTTCAGAGGTTGGATCCCAGGGAGAAGACTGGGGTTGGCTGTGTGAACACAGCCTAAAGGGGGCTAGTGCACCACAGCTAGCCAGCAGGGAGTCCAGGAATAAGTCTGGACCTGCTTAAGAGGCAAGAGGCCATTGTTTCCTGGTGCGTGAGGAGAGGGGATTCAGATCACCATTTAAATGAGCTCCAGAGACAGGCAGGAGCCACGGCTATCACATGGACACCGGAGACAGGCATGAGATGCTAACACTGCTGCTGCAGCCAAGAAGCCTGTGTGCAAGCACAGGTCTCTATCCATACACCCACCCTGGAAGCCTGTGCAACATGCCACTGCCAGGGTCCTGTGATCCAGGGACAACTTCCCCGGGAGAATACAAGGCATGCCTCAGGCTGTTGCAACATCACACCAGCCTCTGCTGCCACAGGCTTGCCTGGCATTCCAATTATAACTACCAGACCCCTCCTTTCCCCTGGACTGAGTGAGCCAGAGCCCCCTAATCAGCCGCTGCTTTAACCCCATCCTATCTGGGCAGGAACAGAAGCCTGAGGGCAACCTACACACAGAAGTAGGCCGAATCCAAACCTGAACCCCAAGAGCTGTGCGAACAAAGAAGAGAAAGGGAAATTTCTCCCAGCAGCCTCAGGAGCCCTGGATTGTATCCCCACAATCAACTTAATGTACCCTGAATCTGTGGAATACCTGAATAGACAACGAATCTACCCAAAATTGAGGCAGTGGTCTTTGGGAGCAAGAGTAGACTTGGGGTTTGCTGTCGGCAACTGACTTGTATCTGATTTTTATGTTTATCTTAGTATAGTTTTTAGCGCTTGTTATCATTGGTAGATTTGTTTATTGGTTTGGTTGCTCTCTTTATTATTATTATTATTATTACTTTTTAAATTGGTATTTTAATAAGTTTTTTATTCTTTATTTTATTTATTTATATATTTTTCTTTCTTTTTTTTCTCCCTTTTCTTCTGAGCCGTGTGGTTGACAGGATCTTGGTGCTCCAGCTTAGTGTCAAGCCTGAGCCTCTGAGGTGGGAGAGCCGAGTTCAGGACATTGGACCACCAGAGACCTCCTGGCCCCACGTAATATCAACTGGTGAGAGCTCTCCCAGAGATATCTGTCTCAACCTTAAGACCCAACTCCACTCAATGGCCAGAAAGCTCCAGTGCTGGATGCCCCAGGCCAAACAAGTAGCATGACAGCACCACAACCCCACCCATTAAGAGGGAGGCTGCCTAAAATCAAATAAGTTCACAGACACCCCAAAACACACTGCTGGACGTGACCCTGCCCACCAGAAAGACAAGATCCAGCCACACCAACCAGAACACAGTCACCAGTCCCCTCCACCAGGAAGCCTACACAACCCACTGATCCAACCTTACCCTCTGGGGGAAGACACCAAAAACAATGGGAACTACAAACCTGCAGCCTTCAAAAAGGAGACACCAAACGCAGTCAGTTAAGCAAAATGAGAAGACAGAGAAATATTCAGCAGATGAAGGAGCAAGGTAAAATCCCACCAGACCAAACAAATGAAGAGGAAATAGGCAGTCTACCTGAAAAAGAATTCAGAGAATGATAGTAAAGATGATCCTAAATCTTGGAAATAGAATGGAGAAAATAAAAAAAAAAAAAACGTTTAAACAAGGACCTAGAAGAAATAAAGAGTGAACAAACTATGATGAACAACACAATAAATGAAATTAAAAATTCTCTAGAAGGAATCAATAGCAGAATAACTGAGGCAGAAGAACAGATAAGTGACCTGGAAGATAAAACAGTGGAAATAACTACCACAGAGCAGAGTAAAGAAAGAAGAATGAAAAGAATTGAGGACAATCTCAGAGACCTCTGGGACAACATTAAATGCACCAACATTCAAATTATAGGGGTCCCAGAAGAAGAAGAGAAAAAGAAAGGGTCTGAGAAAATGTTTGAAGAGATTATAGTTGAAAACTTCCCTAACATGGGAAAGGAAATAGTCAAGTCCAGGAAGCACAGAGAGTCCCATACAGGATAAATCCAAGGAGAAACAGCCCAAGACACATATTAATCAAACTATCAAAAATTAAATACAAAGTAAAAATATTAAAAGCAGCAGGGAAAAGCAACAAATAACATACAAGGGAATCCCCATAAGGTTAACAGCAGATCTTTCAGCAGAAACTCTGCAAGCCAGAAGGGAGTAGCAGGACATATTTAACATGATGAAAGGGAATAACCTACAACCAAGATTACTCTACCCAGCAAGGATCTCATTCAGATTTGACAGAAAAAGTTAAACTTTTACAGACAAGCAAAAGTTAAGAGAATTCAGCACCACAAAACCAGCTTTAAAACAAATGCTAAAGGAACTTATCTAGGCAGGAAACACAAGAGAAGGAAATGACCTACAAAAAAAACCCCAAGACAATTAAGAAAATGATAAAAGGAACATACATATCGATAATTACCTTAAATGTAAATGGATTAAATGCTGCCACCAAAAGACAGAGACTGGCTGAAAAGATACAAAAACGAGACCTGTAAATATGCTATCTACAAGAGATCCACTTCAGACCTAGGGACACATACAGACTGAAAGTGAAAGGATGGAAAAAGATATTCCATGCAAATGTAAATCAAAAGAAAGCTGGAGTAGCAATTCTCATATCAGACAAAATAGACTTTAAAATAAAGACAATTACAAGGGGCAAAAAAGGACACTACATAATGATCAAGGGATCAATCCAAGAAGAAGCTATAACAATTGAAAATATTTATGCACCCAACATAGGAGAACCTCAATACATAAGGCAAATGCTAACAGCCATAAGAGGGGAAATCGACAGTAGAACAGTAATAGTAGGGGACTTTAACACCTCAATTTCACCAATGGACTGATCATCTAAAATGAAAATAAATAAGGAAACACAAGCTTTAAATGATGCGTTAAACAAGATGGACTTAATTGACATTTATAGGACATTCCATCCCAAAACAACAGAATAAACTCTCTTCTCAAGTGCTCGTGGAACATTCTCCAGGATATATCATATCTTGGGTCACAAATCAAGCCTTGATAAATTTAAGGAAATTGAAATCATATCAAGTATCTTTTCTGACCTCAAGACTATGAGACAAGATATCAATTAGAGGGGAAAAACTGTGAAAAATACAAATACATGGAATACAAATACAAATACATGGAATACAAATATAAATACAAATACGCTACTAAATAACCAAGAGATCACCGAATAAATCAAAGAACTCAAAAAATATCTAGAAACAAATGACAGTGAAAACAAGACAACCCAAAACCTATGGAATGCAGCAAAAGCAGTTCTAAGAGGGAAGTTTATGGCAATACAATCCTACCTCAGTAAACAAGAAAAATCTCAAATAAACAACCTAACCTTACACCCTAAGCAATTAGAGAAAGAAGAACAAGAAACCCGCAAAGTTAGCAGAAGGAAAGAAATCATAAAGAACAGATCAGAAATGAATGAATAAGAAATGAAGGAAACAATAGCAAAGATCAATAAAACTAAAAGTTGGTTCTTTAAGAAGATAAACAAAATTGATAAACCACTAGCCAGACTCATGAAGAAAAAAAGAAAACTCAAATCAATAGAATTAGAAATGAAAAAGGAGAAGTAACAACTGACACTGCAGAAATACAAAGGACAATGAGCGATTACTACAAGCAACTATATGCCAATAAAATGGACAACCTGGAAGAAATGGACAAATCTTAGAAAAACACAACCTTCCGAGACTGAACCAGGAAGAAATTGAAAATATACACAGACCAATCACAAGCACTGAAATTGAAACTGTGATTAAACTCTTCCAGCAAACAAAAGCCCAGGACCTGATAGCTTCACATGTGAACTCTATCAACCATTTAGAGAAGAGCTAACACCAATCCTTCTCAAACTCTTCCAAAATACAGCAGAGGGAGGAACACTCCCAAACTCCTTCTACAAGGTTCCCATCACCCTGATACCAAAACCAGACAAAGATGTCACACACACAAAAAAAACAACTACAGACCAATATCCCAGATGAACATAGATGGAAAAATCCTCAACAAAATACTAGCAAACAGAATCCAACAGCGCATTAAAAGGATCAAATACCATGATCAAGTGGGGTTTATCCCAGGAATGCAAGGATTCTTCAATATACGCAAATCAATCAATGTGATAAACCGTATTAACAAACTGAAGGATAAAAACCACATGATAATCTCAATAGATGCCAAAAAAGCTTTTGACAAAACTCAACACCCATTTATGATAAAACTCTCCAGAACATAGGCATAGAGGGAAGTTACAACAACATAATAATGACCATATATGAACAACCCACAGCCAACATCATTCTCAGTGGTGAAAAACTGAAACCATTTCCTCTAAAATCAGGAACAAGACAAGGATGCCCACTCTCACCATTATTATTCAACATAATTTTGGAAGTTTTAGCGACAGCAATCAGAGAAGAAAAAGAAATAAAAGGAATCCAAATCAGAAAAGAAGTAAAAGTGTCACTGTTTGCAGATGATATCATACAATACATAGAGAATCCTAAACATGCTACCAGAAAACTACTAGAGCTAATCAATGAACTTCGTAAAGTAGCAGGATATAAATTAATGCACAGAAATCTCGTGCATTCCTATACACTAATGATGAAAAATCTGAAAGAGAAATTAAGGAAACACTCCCATTTATCATTGCAACAAAAAGAATAAAATACCTAGGAATAAACCTACCTAAGGAGAAAAAAGACTTTATGCAGAAAACTATAAGACACTGATGATAGAAATTAAAGATGATATAAACAGATGGAGAGATAGACCATGCTCTTGGACTGGAAGAATCAACATTGTGAAAAAGACTATACTACCCAAAGCCATCCACAGATTCGATGCAATCCCTATCAAACTACCAATGGCATTTTTCCCAGACCTGAAAGAAAAATTTCACAATTTGTACGGAAACACAAAAGATCCCAAATAGCGAAAGCAATCTTGAGAACGAAAAACAGAGCTGGAGGAATCAGCTCCCTGACTTCAGACTATACTGCAAAGCTACAGTAATCAAGGCAGTATGGTACTGGCACAAAAACAGAAATATAGATCAATGGAACAGGATAGAAAGCCCAGAGACAAACCCACGCACATATGGTCACCTTATCTTTGATAAAGGAGGCAAGCATACACAATGGAGAAAAGACAGCCTCTTCAATAAGTGGTGCTGGGGAAACTGGACAGCTACATGTCAAAGAATGAAATTAGAATACTTCCTAACATGATACACAAAAAATAAACTCAAAATGGATTAAGGACCTAAATGTAAGGCCAGACACTATAAAACTCTTAGAGGAAAACTTAGGAAGAACACTCTGACATAAATCACAACAAGATTCTTTTTGACCCACTTTCTACAGAAAGGGAAATAAAAAGAAAAATAAACAAATGGGACCTAATAAAACTTTAAAGCTTTTGACAGCAAAGGAAACCATAAACAAGATGAAAATGCAACCCTCAGAATGGGAGAAATGTTTGCAAATTAAGCAACTGACAAAGGATTAATCTCCAAAATATATGAGCAGTTCATTCAGCTCAATATCAAAAAAATAAATAGCTCAATCCAAAAATGGGCAGAAGATCTAAATAGACATTTCTCCATAGAAGATATACAGATTGCCAACAAACACATGAAAGGATGCTCAGCATCACTAATCATTAGAGAAATGCAAATCAAAACCACAAGGAGGTATCACCTCACAATGGTCAGAATGGCCATCATCAAAAAATCTCCAAACAATAAATGCTGGAGAGGGTGTGGAGAAAAGGCACCCTCTTGCACTGTTGGTGGGAATGTAAATTGATACAGCCACTATGGAGAACAGTATGGAGCTTCCTTAAAAAACTAAAAATAGAACTCCCATATGACCCAGCAATCCCACTACTGGGCATATACCCTGAGAAAACCATAATTCAAAAAGAGTCATATACCACAATATTCATTGCAGCTCTATTTACAATAGCCAGGACATGGAAGCAACCTAAGTGTCCTTTGACAGATGAAAGGATAAAGAAGATGTGACATATATATACAGTGGATTATTACTCAGCCATAAAAGGAAACAAACTTGAATTATTTGCAGTGAGGTGGATGGACCTGGAGTCTGTCATACAGAGTGAAGTAAGAAAGAGAAAAACAAATACTGTATGCTAACACAAATATATGAAATCAAAAAAAAAAAAAAAAGAAAAAAATGGTTCTGAAGAACCTAGGGGCAGGACAGGAATAAAGACGTAGATGTAGAGAATGGACTCGAGGACACAGGGAGGGGGAAGCTTAAGCTGGGATGAAGTGAGAGAGTAGCATTGACATACACACACTTCCAAATGTAAAATAGATAGCTAGTGGGGAGCATCTGCATCGCACGGGGAGATCATCTTGGTGCTTTGTGACCACCTAGAGGAGTGGGATAGGGAGGGTTGGGGGGAGGCACAAGAGGGAGGGGATATGGGGATGTATTATACATATAGCTGATTCACTTTGTTATACAGCAGCAAATAACACAACATTTTAAAGCAATTATACTCCAATAAAGATGTTAAAAAATAAAATAGAATAAATTAGTACTTTTACCAGCTTCTATACTTTGCTAGCACATGAGAATACTCTTTTTCTACTTCACCCCTGTCATCTGTTGTGCTATTATTGTCTTATATTTTCATTTTACCTATATTTAAACTCTGGAAGGCATTATTGTTACAGCCAATACTCACTTAGATTTCCCATAATATTAATGCTTTTTATTCCTTCTTGAATTTCATTACTTATGAATCATTTGTGTTCTGCCTGAAAAAAAACTCCCTTTAGTATTTTCTTTACTGTGGGTCCACTCTTATTCAGTCTCTGAAGTTTAATTTGCCGAAAAGTGTTTCTTTTTTATTTTCAATTTTGAAGGATATTTTAAGTAGATATATATTTCTAAGGTAATATTTTTTTCTATATTAGTATTTTGAGGGTGACATTATTTTCTGTAAAATGATAATTTCCCCCCAAAACACCTAAAACCATGTCTCTCATACAAATTTTTTAAAAGTCCAAGATTTCATTTAACTCCTTAATTAATGAGAAAATCCATAAGAACCCAAACAGCAGGATCAAGTGAGGACTGACTTACAGAGATCTATGATCTTTATCTGACAACACTGATTTGCTTTTCTATGAACAGGAATCATTTGCTGGCCGCAGATGGATTTCACATGAACAGAGACACTGAAGTTTCTTTTTTTCTTTTTTTTTTTTTTATTTTACAAATTTAATCAGTTATACATATACATATGTTCCCATATCCCCTCCCTTTTGCGTCTCCCTCCCACCCTCCCTATCCCACCCCTCCAGGCGGTCACAAAGAACCGAGCTGATCTCCCTGTGCTATGCGGCTGCTTCCCACTAGCTATCTACCTTACGTTTGGTAGTGTATATATGTCCATGCCGCTCTTTCACTTTGTCACAGCTTACCCTTCCCCCTCCCCATATCCTCAAGTCCATGCTCTAGTAGGTCTGTGTCTTTATTCCTGTCTTACCCCTATGTTCTTGATGACATTTTTTTCTTAAATTCCATATATATGTGTCAGCATACAGTATTTGTCTTTCTCTTTCTGACTTACTTCACTCTGTATGACAGACTCTAGGTCCATCCACCTCATTACAAATAGCTCAATTTCATTTCTTTTTATGGCTGAGTAATATTCCATTGTATATATGTGCCACATCTTCTTTATCCATTCATCCGATGATGGACACTTAGGTTGTTTCCATCTCCGGGCTATTGTAAATAGGGCTGCTATGAACATTTTGGTACATGTCTCTTTTTGAATTATGGTTTTCTCAGGGTATATGCCCAGTAGTGGGATTGCTGGGTCATATGGTAGTTCTATTTGTAGTTTTTTAAGGAACCTCCATACTGTTCTCCATAGTGGCTGTACCAATTCACATTCCCACCAGCAGTGCAAGAGTGTTCCCTTTTTTCCACACCCTCTCCAGCATTTATTGTCTCTAGATTTTTTGATGATGGCCATTCTGACTGGTGTGAGATGATATCTCATTGTAGTTTTGATTTGCATTTCTCTAATGAGTAAAGATGTTGAGCATCCTTACACTGAAGTTTCTTGATTCAAATTCCCTCTTTTCCACATAGTGCCTCCAGATATCTCTGATCCACTGTTTTTAGCTCTTTCATACTTTGCCTTCTACCTCTCCCATGCCAGAGCTCCAAAGAAAGTCTGGATCCTCTTACCTGTTAGGAGCAGACCATGTGACATTGGAACCACTCTCTCGATTCTTCCTGTACCTACAGGACAGCACCACATTGCTCCCAGGATTTGCCAAATGGGGTCATCTCTAAACATCTTTCAAATTTCTTAAGCTATGTCCTGAAAAGTGCAGAATATGCCCTCTGCTTGAGAGTCACTTAAATCTATTCTCGAATGGTAATGGTCTACCACCACCACCTCCAATATTAGTTTCAACTATGAGGTGGGAGAGAGAATCAGGTCACTCATATCTAATCCCCTTCTCTTAATTTTTTCTCTTCTTTTGCCCCACTGACCAGTAACAGGAAATGTTTTCCCTTTCCTCTGAGACAAGAACTTCCCTTATATAATAAACTATTCTTCCTATTCTAGAGCCTATACTTTATTCAATTCTCTGAACTTTGAGTCTTAATATGCAAAAACTCAACATTACTATAAGTTTATAAATATCAAACTTGGAGGGGAGCAATGTTTTTTCCCCTCCAAATTGATGTAATTGATATCTGAATTCCTGTTATTTGAAACAAGAAAATGTCATGTTTTTCAGATAGAAAGGATTCAAGAAAAGGAGAAAAACTTATTTAGAAGTCAAAATGCAACAGGAGATAACTCAAACATCTTGGCATACATAAATAATCATATATATTTTAATTGATAAATCTTATAGCATATCATTGAACTCAATCTTCATGGGGTAAGAGGTATTATCACCACATGCTCAATTCTAGAAAGGCTTTCTATAAAAGATTGGCATTATTAGAGGGAAATATATGTAGCTATGACTATTCCCATTATTTTCCCCACTAACAAGCATTCACTTGCAAAACATGCCAATATTTTAGGAAACCATATTCTGATGTGTCTTGGTTGACCCTTTTTTTTTTTTCTTTCTATGGTTCCTCAAAAAGTTAAACATGGACTTACCATATGACCCAACAATTCCACTCCAAGGTATTTAACCATGAGAAATGGAAATATATATTCACACAGAAACTTGTACACAAATGTTTATAACAGGATTACTCATAACAGAAAAAACGTGAAAACAACCCAAATTTCATTATTGAATGAACAGGTAAACAAATTGTGGTATATACATACAATGAAATATTATTCTACAATAAAAAGGGATGAAGTACTGATATAAACCTTGAAAACAATATGCTAAATGAAAGAAACCAGACACAAAAGTTCGCATATTGTATGTTTCCCTTTATGTGATATATTCAGAATAAGCAAATCCATAGAGACAGAAAGCATAGTAGAGCTTACAAGGGGATGGGAGGGCAGAATAGGGAGTGATTACTCAATGGTTATGAGTTATTTATGGAGCGATTAAAAAGTTTTGAACCTAGTGAGAGCTGGTTGTTGCACAACATTGTGAGTACACAAAATACCACTGAATCATACACTTTAAAATGGTTATATTATGTGAATTTCACCTCAAAGAAAATTTGTTTTTTAAAAAAGTTTACATTATTGAAACTTTATCCACTAGAGGACGCTGCTTCCATTGAGAAGCATGACTAGTTGTTTTTGGTGGAGTAGAAGGAGTTAGTCTTGCAAAAACATTTTCTGCTTATTTTCCTTCTATTTTAGGTGTTAAAAAATGTAGCAAATTTTTTCTAGGAAACATTCCTGGAAAAACTATGAATTTGCATTTGAATATACCTCTTCAAGAAAAAAAGGTTGTGAAACATGTGTATTAAGAAAATATTTCTTTCCTTGAGTATAGAAGACCTCTTAGTTCAAAAATTAAACCAACATGAATAAATTATGAAACTAAAGAAAAGGTTAATGGAAAGCATTTCAGAGACTCATAGAAAACTTAATGAACAAAGTGTCCAAGCATTCATATAAATACAAAGTTTCAAATACTTGTTCATTATTACTGTAAGTACTTGAGAGAGTCTAGAAAGTGTTTATCCATATTTTCATGAGCACAGTAACATTTAGTTATCCAACTCAGCTCATGTCTTAACTTCTTTCTCTGATTCATGAAATACTTCATCATGTATTAAAATTAATAAAGCTACATTTGTGGAAGTCATATCAGGAATAAAATAATTAGACCATAATCTCTCTGAGCTACTGTGGCTAGGGCTTTTAACAAAGTAGGACAGGAAATGTCATGTATCCCCATGTGTGGAATATTTATTTTCAGCTCCAAAACCACACAATAAGCTACTCTTCCTACAAAATGAAAGTCTTCCTGACACCATACACAACAACTTCCAATTGCAGCAGGGAAAAATTAGCCCAAGGAAACAGAGTCCACAAAGTAAATCTGATCCAAAGGGCTCTGATTAGTACCATACAATTATAGTATTGTACAGCCATTGTTGGGTTAATTTATAAAGTGGGCAGTCAGCCTTCTCCAAGACATACTAAGAGGAAACAAAGTCTTCATCGGGAATCAGCTGATAAACACTAAAAACACCATGCTCTGAGCAAAATCAGAATGATACTAAGTCCTCTATGAAACAAGAAGCAGGCATATCAGTTTGGGACAAGACTCAATATAGGCCTGGCAAAAAAAAAAAAATTCCCGAAATCCAGAAACATAAGCTTAATCATAGGCCTTTAGCAACATCTGGAAATATATCAGAATCTACTCTATAATCAATATATAAATCATATATAGATTTTCCTAAGGTGTTTCAATTCAGTCATTCTAAAAACCAACAAATGGAATATCTATTTGTCATCTCCACCAAATAACTTTCAGATATTTTTATGATAACATATTGGTTTTCAATTGCTGAGTAATAAATAACCACAACATGGTGGTTCAGACATGTTTATTATCTCCCAGTTTCTATGGATCAGGAGTTTGGGGACCGCTTACCTGGATCCTCGGCTTAGGACATCACAAGGCTGTAGTCAAGGTATTGGCCAGGGCTGAGGTCTCACCTGATGCCTGAGGTCCTCTTTAAAGCTCATGTGGTCATTGGTAGAATTCAGTTTCTTTTAGCAGTAGAACCCATGGTGGCTTGTTTCTTCAAGGCCAGCAGAAGAGAGTCTTTTCTGCTTCAAGTCTCTGAGTTCACTATAATGACAGACACATGCCATTTTACATTTGCCCAAACCCACAGAACATAAAACACCAAGGGTGAACTATAATGTAAACTATGGACTTGGGTGATGATGATGTGTCAATGTAGGTGAATCAGTTGTAACAAATGTACCACTCTGGTGGAGGACATTGATAATGAGGGAGGCTGTGCATGTGTAGGGGCAGGAGATATATGGGAAATCCCTGTCCCTTCCTCTCAATTTTTCTGTGAACCTAAAAGTGCTCTAAAATAATTAAGTCCTTTAAATAAATTTAAACCAGTTGGATACCTTCATTACATCTCCAAAATGTAAAATATTTTATGAGACACATATTAATAGTATGCCCTATGATGAAACTCGCCTGCTTTAGAGTTTAAAATTGGAATGATAATGTATTGCTGATTCTTGCTTTTCAATGCTGAAAAATATAAGTCCAAATAGGCTACAGAGAATGGTTAAAAACTAACAATTGTATGCATTTCTGTTTGAAGTTATCACTGTGTTTAGTACTTAGTCATTGGGATAACAATTACTGATATCACCGAAGCACATGCCTCGCCCACCTGCCATGTTGCTGTGGCCACGTGAGTCTCTCTGCCTCAGTTCCTGTTTTGCCTTAATGGGTAGCAGCACTCCCAATGGTTATTGCTCAGTCTCATTCTACTACTCTTCTTCTGGTCCCACTCTAGCTCAACACAGAGGAGTAATTCAAGTCTCCTGTTGTCACTTATTTCTTACGCCAAGCTCACTGGTGAAAAGTGGCAGGGTACACATTCATACATGTAAATTGGCAGTGAGCCCAAACTTCAGAGTCTGAGATCGTGTCACCCCTGGGTAATCATCTGGGTTTACAGGCCATGTTCACTCAGCAGCTTAGAGGCAGAGTAGACCCTGTCCTGGGGAGAAGCTTGGCTTCCTGCTATGAACAAGTGAGAGGAGTTCTTCCATTAGCTAACGGGAAACATGGAAATAATTTGTTCCCTAGACAATCTGGGTCAGACATTATGTCCTCTGGGTAGCCTTCCTAATGTCTCAGGATTAGAAGTCTGGCAATCTGTCTCTTGGAGTCTGTGCTCTTAGCCGAAGAGTGGCAGCAATAGAGTCAGAGAAACCGGAGCCTTACCTCCTGAGAGATATCTTACCACCAGGTAGGTAATGCTATACTAAGCAGAGAGACAGTGATGTTCACGATACCCAACAGAGAAGCAGGAAACTCTAACTATGAAGTAGCACAGAATAGAGGAGCAACAGTTGGGGACTGCTACGTGGAACAGTGGCAGTGCCAGCAGAAGTAAATATGAGCACGTATATGTATTTATACAAAACACAAATTTGTAAGCACATATGAAAATTGGGAACTCCTAGAAATATTTGTGAGGCTGGAGACCATGTAGAACAGGAAGAACAAAAATTAGAAATACTTGGGTAGCTAAGGTGACCAACCATCTAGTTTACTTGAGAATTTCCTGGTTTTAGCACTGAAAGTCCATGTCCTGGGAAATCCCTCAATCCCAGGAGAAGGGTTGGTCACCCTAGTTATAACTCTTACTGTGTTTCAATTTGTCCTATATTCTGATTAGACCTGGGGAAATTTAGATCATACATTTTAAAGTTATATCTACATTTTATTATTTTCTTAGTTAAAAATTCTAGAAGTGAAATTGCTGGGCCAAAGATTGTAGTTAACTTTGTCATTTTTGACACACATTTTCAAGTTGCCCTTGAAAGAAAAAGAATTAACCTCCTACCAAATATTAAGGCATTTTCAAAGCTATAGAAACTTAAATAGCTTGTACTGGCACAGGAATAGATATAGCAATGCAATTATATTCATTCAAATCCAGAAATAGATTTAAATATGTATAGGATTTAAGATATGATAGATGATATTTCATATCAGTTGGGAAAATATGGATTATTTAATGCATGTAGTTGGGCAGCTGTATAGTCATCTGAAAGAGAAGTGAATCCCAATCTCCCTCCTTATAACAAAATAAATTCTAAATTTACGAAAATTTAAATATTAAAATAAAAACATAAAAATATAGAAAAACACATCATTTTTTAAATTATCCTTGAGTAGAAAATGACTTTCCAAGTATACAAAAATCCTCAAAGTCCAAAGCAAATGACTGATTCTCTTGAACATGTATAAATATTTTTTAAAAGACATGCGTATTCAGGATAACATTCAATAAATAAATCGACAGGAAAAATAATAAAGTGGAACAATATTTTCAACACAAATGACAAAGAATTAATTTTTTTAAAAAAGAATTCACAGAAAACAAAATTCAAATAACCAATACATATCTGATGTTTGGCATCACTAGAGCTTAAAAATGCAAATTAAAACAGCACATTTTTGACCATTATATTGGCAAAGATGAAAAAATTTGATAATATTCAGTCTAACATGGGTGTGGGAAAACAGGCATTTTTTTTTACAAGGTTCTTGTAAATTGAAATAACATTTTGGGATGGCAATTTCACAATATTTATGATGTTTTAAATTAACGTACATCCTTTACCCAGCAAATCCATTGGTAGGTGTTTATCCTTTAAATATATTTACTCAAATACACAATGATACAAAAAGAAGAATGTTTGCTTCTGCATTAGTTATAAGAGCAAAGAACTGAAAATATTACTTGTCAGTAGAGTTCTGGTTAAATAATGTGACAACTACTTAATATAATACAACACAACTGTTGTTAGAATGAGGCAGATTTACATTAACAGAAATGGATAGTTGCTGTAAGAAAATAAAGTTAAAGAATAACATGTTTAGAATGAGTTTATTTGTATAAAAATGTATATACAAAAAGAAATATTCTGGAAGGATAAACATGAAACCATTACTCATTACTTCTGGCAAGTATCAATAGAAATAGGGGCTAGAGGTTGGGCTGGAAACTTTTATTTTATATTACACTCATCTGGATGATTTTGTTTTGGCCACAAGCATGGGTTCTTAATAATAGAATATTACTAACAGGATTTTTAAAGGACATACCAATCTGTTCTTTCACTTGTTTGCCTACTTTCATGATATCTTCCCAACAAGAATGGGCATTTCCAGAATGGCTTCATTCAGGTTGATCACAATTGAATGTCAGGGAGACAAGGAAGCATATCAGCCTTTTGCAGTGTGTGATGTTCATTCTGTTTGCCCCACTTACATGAATTTTTTCTAAATTAAGTGAATACAAAGGTTCTGAGTATATCCCCTAGACTTAGTTCTGGAACATGCCTCTTAAACTCATAAAAAACAAAAAAGACTCCTCCTACCCCCACCATCTCTCCCTTTTTACTAATCAGTAATCAAATCATTAACAAATGGCCCTGGATCCGTGGGTGGTGCTGTCTGTTGGTCAGAAACAGAAACTCAGACTACCTCACACTGTATAAGTTTAATAGAAGGATACATGTGGAAATCAGGAAGGCAAGAACCCCACAGAAACTCAGGAAGAGTTGAATGGTTGAGATGCAGTGAAATTGAACAAAGTGAGGTAGAATTATCCACACAGCATTAGGGTTCATTTATTTGGTCACCTCATTAACCGAGCACATCCTTCTTGGGCAATGATGGAGACTTATCTCTGCTCCTACCAGCCCCCACCCAGCTCGTGCATCTCATTTGTAGCTTCTTCTTCTTCTTCTTCATGCCTTCACTTCACTCATGGTTCTCATGGCCCTGCCTCAATATGGTCTCCTGGGTATCTTCTCAGCTTCTGTTCCCACATGGTCTTCTCCTGCAGATTCTCTCTCTGTTTCCTGGCTTAAATTCCAGAGAAGGAATCTAGCTCCCCTCATGACTTACCTGTGCTTAGAGATTTATATTCCAGACCACTTTGGATGATTGCCTTTGAGATAGGAACCCGTCTTGTGCACATAAAGGATTGGAGAATATAGAACTGACTTATCATAAGTTGGGGCCAATGTGTAAAAGTGAGAGAATTATTCTGGATTTTTTGCCTAAATAGCTTTAAAAGATCTCTGTAAGGAACTATGGAATTTATATAACAACAAGAAAATGACACCTCTGCTATCACGATTTAGACCTCTCCTTTAGCCATATAATCAGGTAAAAGCAATGAATCTTACCTGATAAAAAAAATCATATCTAATAAAAAGTTGTCCAATAAACATTAGACATTATCAAGTCTAGAAAAAGATTATGTAATTTATCCTTCTGATTCTCTGGTTTTTATATATTTTATAATATACACAATATACTAATACACTATTAGATTAGTAATTACGAAGTAGCCATATGTAATTAGGGTTATGTTTAAAAATTAACTGATAGTGTTTATATTCAAAAAAGTTATAAGCTACCCACTTGACTGTCAGCTTTATGAAGTCAGGGCTCCTTTCATTTATCCACATTTCTCACTTAGCACCTAGCATTAAACCATGTTGAGAAGCTCTTGTAAGCCAGACCAAATACTAGTTTGTTTATTGTATACCACAGTCCTGAGGATCCATGTTGTTTTTAGAAAGGGGTAAATCAGTATAGTAGTCGATGACTTCAGCAGAAGTAGTACTTGTGGATATAATGTGACAGAATCAGTGTGCCCATCCTGTACAAGGCACTGTGCCTGCCCAAGCAGTGTACAAGTGCAGGAATCCCACCCCATGACTGAGAGCTGAGAGCTGGAATGGAATGAAGGGCTCTTGTCCAAGAAACATTCAATTACCGCAGGAAAGGGATGCAAGGCTAAAGAGCTGAGAGGTAGTGCCTTGTCCTGGCATGGCCACACTGATCACAGGGATGTATAATTAGGCCTCTGGCTGTGTCGCCATCCTGGGAGGTAACATATAGGTAAGTTAACAGGTCAGCAGGGACATTAAGTTGAGGCACAGAAAAAGGTTTCAGGGAGATGCCAGGAATCTGGAATCCTATAGAAAAAATTGAGTCGGAAAAAAAATGGATAACTGTCTAACAGAGACCAGAGCAGATAGAGAATCCAGGGATGAAGCTAAATAGGTACTCAGCTAAATAACTGCATCAGGATGGCCCTTGTTAGTTTTGTTAAACTGCTAGTTTCTCAGTGACTTTTCTTGGACCAATTGGAAACAGTTTATAAGTATGAGGTAGATTTTCAGAAACATGGTCAAGGGCCATTCTCCCTGTTAGAATCTTTTTAGATGCTATAATCTCACCAAACAGAAGTAATTCAGGTATGGAACATATATGGAAATATATCTGGTAATAGGAAGAGATTTTCTATTATTAAAAAGATAAAGTTCTTAGGCTACTTTCAAAGATGCTTCATAAAATGTCCCCAAACTTCTGTCCATAGCTTAGCATTCATTTTTATGTTTCAAAATACCTTGGAGTCAAGCCACACAGACCGGAAGTCTTTACTCATGCAAGACACGCATGTTCAAGTCTCCATATTTCAGTGCCTACATGTTGGTCCCTGTTGTATAGTGAAGAATTTAGCTGGTCTTTGTCTTCAGTTTCTGGGAAGTAACCTCTAAATCCTTGGAATTTCCCAAGTGATAAGGGTGTTTTTGTTATTCACGGTGGTGGTCCCTGACACTTTATACTTGTGACCTACTAGTTACCTACTCATAGGGGGGCCCTAGAGAGTTTATGCTGGGATGACTCAGGACCAACCATGTAATTAGAGGGTTGGGGCTTTGAGCCATGTGACAGAAGCCCAATGTCCAGGGAGAGGAGGGTGGGTATAGATTTAGTTCGATCATATGGCCAGTGACTCACTCATCCATGCCTATGTAAAGGCAACCCAATAAAAATTCTAGACACTGAAGCTTGGGTGAGTTCTCCTGGTTGGCAATACTCTGTTGACTTAAAAAACAAGCAAACAGGGCTTCCCTGGTGGCGCAGTGGTTGAGAGTCCGCCTGCCGATGCAGGGGACATGGGTTTGTGCCCCGGTCCGGGAAGATCCCACATGCCGCGGAGCAGCTGGGCCTGTGAGCCATGGCTGCTGAGCCTGTGTGTCCGGATCCTGTGCTCTGCAACAGGAGAGGCCACAACAGTGAGAGGCCCGCGTACCACAAAAAAGAGAGAGAGAGAGAAAAAAAAAAGAGATCATCTTTAATTCCATAGTGGAAATGGTCTCGTGCCTGAACGCAGAAGTGGCTTCTGATTCATGCTCTAGTAACTTCCCATCCTTGAGCCCTGCATGGAAGGTCAGCTTTTCCATGGCAACCTCCGTAACAAATGGTGCAAAACACATTCTTTCCTTTTTTTTTTTTCTTTCCTTGACAATAGCTTCCCTTAAAAAGGCAGTGGGGAGGGTAATTATAAAACATTTAATGTCCACTTGCCTTTTAAAGCACTTTAAAAAAAATGTACTTGCTTCTTATTTCAATTATTAGTTGCTGTGAATAATAGAGTATTTTTCACCACAGCTCTGACTGTATTTGTTCCGTAATGAACTTGTCTGATGGAGAGCATAACAGCCCCATCAAAAACCATGCTACAAGGGCAAGTGCCTTCCCTCATTTGCACCTGCTGTTTTCTCTGCAGAGAACGTCCTCCCCCCCTAAAACCTTACCTGTCATTCAAGCCTTAACTCCAGTCTCACTTCTTCTCTATGGCCTTGTGGTCTTCCCCACATGCAAGTTATGTTTCCATCTGTTTACCCCTGTCATTTATACATACCCTACTGCAGCACTGATCATGATGAATGTTAGATCTTTACCAGCAGGGATGATGTAATATTCAACTTTGGGTCCCCAGGACCTGGTACAGTGCCTGAAACAAAATAGATATTTAACAAATGGTCTTTGGGATTGTTGTTGTTCCTGTTTTTTAAGTCAATACTATTATCCTATTGAGAGAATCTAAGCAAAGTTGTTTTATCTTCTGATTATCATACAGATACATCATGATACATGCTCCACTAAGAGATACATTATCACCTCAGAGAAACCAGATTTCATAAATGCTGTATAAATCCTGGCAACATGTGGTCCAGTCCTGCCTTGAGTACATGCAAAAAAAATAATAGAGCAGCAAGAAAAACAATAAGAAGCAGTTTCATTCTTCCGTGTTTTCCAGAAACTTCAAGGAAAGTGTGCTTTCATAAAGATAACAGCCCAACTCCTTGATACTGTGGCAAAGAGTGGTCCATGGACCAGCAGCATTAGCTTCACTGGGAGCTTATTAGAAATGCCAAATCTCAGTTCCCAGTCCCAAAATATCTAGTTTAACAAAATCCCCAGGAGATTTGTATGCTTGTTAATGATTGTAAAGGACTAATCTAACTTCTTTTTTTTTTTTTTTTTTTTTTTTTTTGCGGTACGCGGGCCTCTCACTGTTGTGGCCTCTCCCGTTGTGGAGCACAGGCTCCGGACGCGCAGGCTCAGCGGCCACGGCTCACGGGTCCAGCCTCTCCGCGGCATGTGGGATCTTCCCGGACCGGGGCACAAACCCGTGTCCCCTGCATCGGCAGGCGGACTCTCAACTACTGCGCCACCAGGGAAGCCCTAATCTAACTTCTTAAAAATCACCTTCATCCATTTCTCTCATTTTCATTGTTTTCAAAGCAGCTGCTCCCATATCTCTCATCTATGAGGGCTCTGTGATTCTAAATTTCTGCCAGTGGGTAATAGAGATATTTCTAGAAAGTAAAACAAATCCCACCTCATCCCCATCCTTCTACAGAGGAAGGAAAGACTGTGAAGGTAAGAAGAAAAGGACCCTGGGAAGGATGAGAAAGAAACAAATCTACAGAGGGAAGGTGCTTGTAGGTGTGAGTGGTTTACTCTGGAACATCTATGGTTTGTTGTATAGTCAGTGAAAAACAGAACAAATTTTATTTTTATCTTTTGAAAAAGTGTACACTCTTGAAGAAAACTACTTCCCTATTAGAATCCAGATGACTCTGCTCAGATTCAGCTTTTTGGAAACAGTATTAATTAAAACAAAACTACTAAATCACCATTGGTGTTGGTCATGTGAGTTCAGAAAACATTGCAAAGTCTCTGATTTTTAAAGAGTAGAAGGATAAACCACTGATTTACTCTAATTATTTTATTTCGGCTCACCTGTCTGTGATCTGTGATTTAGCAATTCAGAAGAGTCTCCTTAAGAAAAAAAAATGTGTTTTTCCCTAAGCTTATTAAACTGTTGACTCGTGGTTCTAACACATTACACTTAGCAAAAATATGAACTTCAATAAGAATCTGATACAGACGATCTAAGGAGCCTTAGATGTTGACTTTTCACAATGCAAGCTGTCTTTTTTTTTCATATATTCATAGCTTGTTGCTTTATATTAAAGGGATCCAGAATAAACCACTGTGGCATAAAAAATTATTTTGAGCTGAAGACCTTTGAGTTGCTGAAATCCCTTATCTGCCTAAAAACAGAGCCTCCCCAGAAGAACCCAGCTGTCACAAATCACCTCCCGGGAGCAATGCTAATTTCTTCTTGGAGACCAGAAGTCAGTAATGCACCCAAGCAGACATTGCTACAAAACCATCCTATCTCCCATCTATTCTCCTAAAGCCCATTTATCTTTTAAAAAGTCATTTGTTTTTCCATAAGTGGCCTTTTTAATCTCCTTCTAAGGAGTCATTTGTTCTCCCAGAAGTGCCACTCTGCTCGCCCCCACCCCCTCTTAAGATGGTATATAAGCCCCGCTTCATCTTGCTAATCTGTCACTTGTTAGTTTAATTGGAGGTCCCAAACACTTAACATAAGAGGGTAAAGTTTTTTGGTTTGCCGACAATATTCAATCTTATCAAATTTGAGGCAATCTAAATTGGTATTAAAATGGCAGGCATACCCAGACCAGAATTAGTATGATTTAACCATTATATAACTATTTACTCTGAAAAATTTTGGCAAATGTGAGGTGAATTCACTCTGCATAATCAATAGAACCATAGGAAGCATGGATTAGCATCAGGGACACCAATAGTGCATTTATGTGACTCTGATTCTTTAACCATTCAGGGCTCACAAATTGGTGTTTTCTTCAGCCACATGGTATTAAAAGAAATGACGAATTTTGACTACCTTTACGAGAGGCATATACTCTGGTTTTATATCATTCCTGCTCCTCTGTAGTATTCGACATATTTACATCTTACATATTTTTAATAACTTATAGCCCCTGAAGGCAGTTGAGCAGGTGTCTCCTGATTTTAACTAGATTGCTCAAGATAACTGTAAATATCCACCCAATTCTGAATAATATCAACCTAAACAGAGAGCTAGACCTAAATCCATATCGTTAAATTGCATTTCAGCAGATTTTTGTTACGGCAACATTATACAAAAACAACAGTAATTCCCATTAGCAATAAAATAGTACTCAAATTGATTTCTATGTTAATAGTTCTAAAACTTTTGGGGGTAACACACACTAATTAAGAATGTGATAAAGGCCATATACTTTCTCTCCAGCAAAATGTACTTGCTTTCCCTGTCCCCCAAGTACTTCACAAGCAATATTAAGTTGTTTATGGGCTTCCTAAGGCCCATTTGTAGAGTGCTTTTCCATTAAGTACTTAATATGGTGAAAACTAAGCAACTCGCAGTTAAAAACTGAGCTTCTGAACAAGCTACTACATTAAGTGTGTGTTAGTGTAATGGTGATGTTATCTCAGATCTCATATTGAATGTTTTAGGTTACAAACTCTTGGAGAAAAGACTATATCTATTATATTTCTTTCCCAATGCAAAGCATAATTCCACACCTGGTATTACTATTAATAATACTGCCTTCTTAATCTTTAATATTTGACAAGTATATTTGAAAGTTGCAGATGGGTTGGAAAGTTGATGTATAACGGATTTGGAAAGCTTTAGTATTTGCTGTTCATGGCAGAACAATGCAAAGATTATTATTACAATACATTTTTATAAAAGATGTGACTTTATATTAATTTAATTATCACTATTTTGAATCCATGGGCTTATCATTGGCAGTTATGCTACATTATACTAAATCTATAGATATTTTATTTTATCATGCATGTTTCTACATGATTGCAGAGACCATCTCTCACAGGATACTATACCATCCATTTAGTATTTTAAAAATTTTTTTTTTATTGAAGTATAGTTAACTTACTATGTTGTGTCCATCTCTGCTATACAGAAAAGTGACTCAGTTATACACATATAGACATTCTCTTTTTAAATATTCTTTTCCATTATGGTTTATCACGGGATATTGAATGTAGTTCCCTGTGCTATATGGTAGGATCTTGTTGTTTATCCATCCTATATATAATAGTTTACATCTGCTAATCCCAAACTCCCAGTTCTTCCCTCCACTACCCCCCTCCCCATTTAGTATTTTTGATAGTTGATTAACAAAAGAAAAGAAATGGCTACAGCAGAAACTTGGATACATGTTACCAAACAACCACAAAACTGCTATCACATACAAAATCTGTCCTACTCTTACTTCAAGAGCTGTGTTGATATTAAATGATTTATACTTGACATGTGTGATTTATAAAACCCCCATTAGGAAGAAGCAGTTATTGCTGTATATCGAGATTTTGTTTTATTTCTTCTAACAATAAAAATTAGGCTGAGGCTACTTTGTTCTTTAAAAAGAATAAATTTAGAATATATAAAAAATCTTTGGATTCCAAGAAAAAATTAACATAAGAATTTTAATATGCTGGATTATTTTTACTCATTGTTAATCTCAATAAGTGCATTCAATTGAATCCTGACTCCACAACTTAACAAATGCAAAATTTTTGAAAGTTGACCATGCATTATATTGTAAAGATTTTTTAAAAATTAAATTGAACACGTTGGCTGGTGTACAGTAATTTTATTCAATATTAGTTCTATTCCCCCTCCCCTATTGATGTGATGGAGTAATAGCTTCATGCAAAATTTTCAGAGCATCAAAGTCTGATAGTCTTTTAGAACAATAGCTGTGCAGTCTTTGTAAATGTATAAAATCAACACTGTTCTCTAGAAGTTTTCCTTCCAAGTACTTAAATAAGTATGCAATTATTTCCTTTGTGGAGAAAGTATGACAAAGATTTGATAACATCTATCTGGGATTATTTTGGTTCACTTTTCTCTGAGGAATTAGTTGATTTTCAAACTTAAAAAAAATAAACAAGGGACAGTTTGTTTAAACAACACCAAATCTTGGCTTCTCCTCACTTCTATCTCTTTCTATACATCCCTATCCACCAACAATTGTGATACTTAAAGGGGCTTCAATGAACTCCTAAGACTTTGCAGAGTACAGTTTGAAAATAATTACAATTTCTCTATACCTACACGTCTCTGCCAATAGAACAAAAATTTAAAATAAATTTTCTTTTCCACCATGTTTATGTTTATAAGAAGTTTTATTTTCATACTTCCTATCTCAAATTTAACTGAAATTAGCCCATTTAAAAATATTCGATTAATGTTGGCTTTTTAGTCATTAAGGTTTATATGGATCAGTCACTGCATTCAATTGATTATTTGTGTGTCAGATTGAGTAGTGTTGAAAGTAGTGCTAAAACTCTACTAAAGAAATCTGGGAGAGGGTTTCCCTGGTGGCATAGCGGTTAAGAATCCATCTGCCAATACAGGAGACACAGGTTCGAGCCCTGATCCGGGAAGATCCCACATGCCGCAGAGCAACTAAACCCGTGCACCACAACTACTGAACCTGCTCTCTAGAGCCTGTGAGCCACAGCTACTGAGCCCACATGCCACAACTACTGAAGCCCACGTGCTTATAGCCCATGCTCCACAACAAGAGAAGCCACCGCAGTGAGAAGGCCATGCACTGCAACAAAGAGTAGCCCCAGCTCACTGCAACAAGACAAAGTCTGCATGCAGCAATGAAGACCCAATGCAGCCAAAAACAAATGAATTAATTAATTAAAGAAATCTAGGAGGGTAATTAAAAGGTGAAAATTATCTAACAAATATTTATCAAGTATCTACCAAGTATAAACTACCACAATAGGCTCCATGTAACCTAGGGTATCTGCACTCACAGAATTTATATAATATAGTTGAAACTTAAATAAATAGCTTATATTATAATACAAAGTGTGTAAATGCCTTGAGTTATTAAATAGAATAAGAGTTCAGAAGACAAGAATGATTAAGTCTGCCAGAATTGTTGACCATTTAAGCAACATAGAACCTGAGGAATGATCAAAGCATAGATAAAGAAAATGTTAAGGAAAAGAATGTAATAGAATGAAGGAACAGAACTGGCTAAAACACAGATATGAGGAAGCAAAAAGCATACATGGAAAATGGTGAGTATCTAGAGTGGTCCTATAGGACAGCGGTTGTCAAATTGTGTTCCAGGAAACACTACAGTCATGTAGAGGTAAATGAAGTGCCATGATAAAGGGGAGCAATGCTAAGTAATTGGATCTTCAGAGAGCCCTTCAGCACCCAAAAAACTAGACCACCTCTATTTTTGTTTCTATATATATTGAGGTTCCATATATAATTCATTTTGAAAAAACTTCTCTGCTGAAACAAAAAAGAGTCAGTGTTTTAGGATTGTTGTTTAAAACTAAATTCAGCTAGCTTAAGGAAGATAAAGATGATTTATTATAAAGAAACTGGGCATTTCTCAGAAACCAAGAACAAAACCAAGAATTGAGCCTATTACTACAAGGGTAAGAATTAATAAATCCTCAGAAAGGAACTTAAACCAGGAAATAGAAAAATATCAAGAGTTCAGAAAGCAAGCTTTCTCTGTTTCTCAATTTTATTTCTCTCAGTGAATAGACTTCATTATTCTTTCTTCTGCAGAGAAGTTTTATTTGCTTCTTTGTCAACACAGTTGGCAGAAGCAGCCAGATCAAAGCTACCAAGTGCTTCCATGGTATGGGGACTGGCTGACTGGAGCTGTGATAGGTTAAAAGTCATGAAAATTAAAAAGAAGATAAAAAAAGATAAACAGAGAATCTGTGACCTGTGGGACAACATCACTTGGCCAAATTTATGTGTAATTGGTGTCCCACAAGGAGGGTGGTAGGAACAGAAAAAATATTTGAGGATATAACAGTTGAAGTTTTCCAAGTTTAATAAAACTTATAAAACAATAGTTCAAAGATGCTTAACAACCCCAAGCAGAATAAAAGAAAACCATATAAGGCACATTATAATCAAATTTTTGAAAACCAAGTCATAAAAAGAAAATCTTGAAAATAGCCAGAGAATAAAGACAAACTGAATATGAAAGTCAAAAGAAAAGAATGATGGCAGATTCTGGTCAGAAACACAATAAAGCAATATTTTAAATACTTAAAAAGGAAAAAAAATCCTTTCATCTTAGAATTCTATATTCAGCAAAACTGTTTTTCAAAAATAAAGGTGAATTAAAAATCTTTTTAGAAAAACAAAAGCTTAGAGAATTCATGATCAGTATACCTTCACCACCAGAAATATTGAAGGGAGTTCATCAAGTACAAGGAACATTATGTCAGAGGGAAATTTGAATCTCCGCCAAAAAATGAAGAACAGCAGAAATGTTAAATATTTAAGTAAATATAAAAAATACATTTTCTCATTTTTAAGTTCTTTAAAAGATAATCAATGCAAAAATAACACATTGAAGGGTTTAAGCATACATAGAAGTAAAATATTTTACAAAAACAGAAATAAACTAATTTTACATTTTTATACAAAACATAAAATGGTATAAAATGGTATAATATTACTTATAGAATGTACATTAAAGAGGTATACTTTACTCCTTGCAACCTCTTAAATATAAAATAATAAGGTGTTGTTAATAAGCCAATATGGAGATAAAACAAAATTATAAAAAAATTCTTTTATAAAAATATAAAGAAAGAAGAAAATGAGGACTAAAGGAAAAGATACTTTAGACAAAACAAAGCAAAACAAAACAAAAAACAAAAGACTGGCAATATCAAGTGTTGGTGAGGTTAATAAGGCAACTCTCATACACTATTATCTTACATGTGAGTGTGCAAAATACCTCGGTGTCACTTTGGAAAGCAATTTAAGGATTTCTTTCCAGGTTAAATATACATTTACCATAAAATCCAGCAATTCCATTACTAGATATTTTTACTTGTATGTGTACATTTATTGAAGCTTTATTCTTTTTTATTTTTTTGGCTGCGTTGGGTCTTCGTTCCTGCTCACGGGCTTTCTCTAGTTGTGGTGAGCTGGGGCTACTCTTCATTGCAGTGCATGGGCTTCTCATTGAGTGGCTTCTCTTGTTGCAGAGCACAGGCTCTGGGTGCGTGGGCTTCAGTAATTGTGGCACACGCGCTCAGTAGTTGTGGCTTGCGGGCTCTAGAACACAGGCACAGTAGTTGTGGCTCAGGGGTTTAGTTGCTCTGTGGCATGTAGGATCTTCCTGGCCCAAGGATTGAACCCATGTCCCCTGCATTAGCAGGCAGATTTTTAACCACTGTGCCACCAAGGAAGTCCCAAAGCTTTATTCTTAATAGCCCCAGCAGAAAACAACTCAAATTTCCACCAACTGGTGAATAAACAAATTGTGGTATATCCATAGAATGGAATACCACTCAGCAATAAGAGAATGAACTAATGCATGCAACAACATGGATGAATCTCATAATCATTTATGCTAAGTGAAGCAGGCCATAGACAGAAAGACTATCTACTTCATGATTCCCTTCATATAAAATTCTATAAAGGGCAAAATTATAATGACAGAAAACAGAGCAATAATCCCCTCTGCTGGAGGTGGAGGGGAAGGGTGTGATTACAAGGAGGTACCATGGAGATCCCTGACCCCCAGAGGTTCACTGTCCTCTAAACTTTGGCCCATTACTCTCGGCGGCCAGGAAAAAAAGTCTTCCTCATCTCATTAAAAAATTTTCAGCTTTATGATTTAGTTTTCATTAAAGCCTCTCTGCCAAGAAGTATAAGGTTGGGATTTTGATTAAAAAAGCTCAGTGCTGGGCTTCCTTGGTGGCGCAGTGGTTGAGAGTCCGCCTGCCGATGCAGGGGACACGGGTTTGTGCCCCGGTCCGGGAAGATCCCACATGCCGCGGAGCGGCTGGGCCCGCGAGCCATGGCCGTGGAGCCTGTGCGTCCAGAGCCTGTGCTCCGCAACGGGAGAGGCAACGGCAGTGAGAGGCCCGTGTACAGCAAAAAAAAAAAAAAAAAAAAAAGCTCAGTGCTTTGTGACCACTTAGAGGGGTGGGATAGGGAGGATGGGAGGGAGACACAAGAGGGAGGAGATATAGGGATATATGTATATGTATAATTGATTCACTTTGTTATATAGCAGAAACTAACACACCATTGTAAAGCAATTATACTCCAATAAAGATGTTAAAAAAAAACACTAGTCGAAACTGTTAAAGACCAAGGTTATTCTAAACTACGTTTTTGATTATTGCCACAAAAAATCCCTTGAATACAGTACATAGCTGAAAGAATAATACTGAATATAAACCAAAGAATGTGTGAATAAATTATTCCAAAAAACGCAGTGACCAAAGACTGTATCCATGCCTGCTGTGGAAGACAGAATTCTAAAACGGTCTCCATTATTAGCGTCTCCTTGGTGTACACATCCTACACAGTTCCCTCCCCCGAGTGTGGACAGGACTGGTCATGGCAGAGCGCTCCAGCAATTACGTTATCCATCAGTTCACTTTGAGTTAGTAAAGAACGGAGTTATCGTTCCTGGATCTGATATAACCAAGGTGAGCCCTTTAAAAAGAGGTGGTATCTAAGAGAGCCATTCTGCTGACCTTGAAGACTGAGCCACTATAAGTTCTATCAACACAAGGGAATGAATTCTATCAACAACCATATAAACTTGGAAGAGGAGATTCCTGGGCCTCAGATGAGACTCCAGCTCTGGCTGACACATTGATTAAGCAGAAAATACAGTAATGTGGTGTTCGGACTTTGGACACATAGACACTGATATAATAAATGGAGGCTGTTTTAAGTTACTAAATCTGTGGTAATCTGTTACACAGCAATAGAAAATGAATACGCCTATCTAGAGTTGATGCTGGAGTTTCATTCTGGTCATTATGACATAAACTCTCTCAAAGCATTTCTTTGTTGCCAGTGCTATTTGTCCCTTTGAAGTGGTGAGAATTTCCCACTACCCACAGTGTGCATTTTCAACTAGTGTAGAGGAAACAGTCAAAGACCCAGTTGGGTGATATTCTTTCCCTTCAAGTAAAAAGATACATGGTGTACACTTTTATGTCTTTCCATCCACCTAGATTGTGCATTCCATCTGGGGGGAGCATGTGTTGTAAAATTTTTGTAACCATTTAAAAAGTATTTATAATGTATTTTGCTTTAAGTCTATTCAGTGTATAATAGACAAAAGCAAATGACACTTTTTTTCCTTGATGGCTCTTTCACCAGTTTCCCAAGGATGGTTACTATAATTTAGTTAAAATATTCATTTTATTTCTAGGACTTTCAAGGTCCTGATTAATAGCCATTCAACTATAATGCCAAAACCTTTTTTGACACTAAACACTATTTACTCACAAAAAGAATAATAAATGTCAGTTACTTTTAGCCCAATAATTGTTTAATAATTACCAAAGTTTTTAACATCTATAATAGATAACATTAAGACAATGCTTACAATACCCAGATAACTAATACCACTTCATTATCATCAGTTGGTACATATTTCTAATTCATAGATGAGAAAAGGAAGAATTTCTAACTTATTGACTAGAAGTCAAAGGAAAAGTATTCTCTCTAATCCAGTTTCCAAAAGTCAGATCTGCAAACTTTTAAATCTGCATACTCAAATCAATAAGATATTTTCAAACAAATATCCTCAGTTTATGGATGTTTATTTATTTATGTTATAAATAAATATATTTCTATATTCCTTACATTACAAAGGATGCAACAGAATTTTTTAAAAATGAACTGAGAAAGCCGTAAACATTATTTTAATAACTATTTAATATGAAGGGGAACAAAATGCTTTTTAAAATATATATATATATATATATATATATATATATATATATATATATATATATATATATTATGTTATAGGGGACAAAACTAATATTTCATATGCCTCATTATTTATAAAAATATTTTGGCCTAACCCTTTATAATATAGAAATTTGCAGCTATGAGTTTAAGTTCAGTTTACTTAGATACTTGGGTTTAGTAACCCCTCTTAGCTGACGAAAAAAGGATGCAGATCCAGATAAAAAAAAACATGTCTTTTTTTTTTTTTTACTTTTCTTCCCAAATCATCCCACTCATTTCTCTATGTTGTCCATTAAAGATTTTTGTTGAAATTCAATCAGGATTTAATCTTCCCTGAAGTCCATCAGTTTTTCTTGTAAACTAATCAAGTGTTAATTATATCTTTAAATAATGGTTCAAAATCCACTGAACCTCTTTTGAAAATTTTTAATCAGGGTAGAAAATTTGTTTTCCATGTTTTTAAGTGTGCAGATTTTTAGCAATAAAATTATGTAATGATGGAAACATCCATTTTCAAAATGCTCTTTCCATAGCCTGCATTTATTTCAGAAAAGAGTTCTTTTTATTGATCAACTTCTTGGATCTTAGTAGATTATTCCTCTTAATTAGGTTGAGAAACAGCTTGCATTATGAGTAGAAAATGTGTCAGCTGTGTCATTTTCAGGTGGCTTACTTGTGGTTGCATTACTTCCAATGTCTTCAATCAATCACAATTCTTTTTAAGCCACTAGTCCATTTTCTGAAGGCTTAGGCCAGTGAAAATCAGGGGGGAAAATCCATACATCCACCTAAATGAGTCCCAGTGAAATGCTTTGTGTTGTAATAATGTTTGAATGAGAATGTTTCTGTCAACCCCTCCTCCATTCTAAAGACCCACTTTCCCTACCTCAGTAGGTGACCCATGACCGCCCCTGCTGATGGGCTCACTGTGAGGGCCAGAGTATGAGTAAAGCCTAATGCCTTTCTTAGCTTTCAAATTAATAAAATAAAATAAAATAAAATAAAATAAATAAAATAAAATATTTTTAGTTTTTTCTTTCCCCATCTTCAATAGACGTCTTGAAAAATTCACTTTGAAGATTGATGTTGGTCATCACCTTCATCAAGTCCTGGTGATGCTTGATAAAATTTCAATTCCTGAGTCCCATCCAGACCTACTGGGGCAATGATCAGCTTTACAGGTCACCACTTTACACAACAAATTGACAACTTGTCTTGAATCAGTGATTCCCAGGCAAAGTAGAAAAACAGGCTTATATCAGAATTAACTTGGGATGCTTGTTAAAAATATTCAGACACTGGATTCCATGCGAGAGTAACTAAAACCAAATCTCTAAGAGTAGGACCCAGACTTTTGTATTTTTAAAGTGATTTCTCATGCAGGACCCAGTATAGAAACCACTGCAGTCTATATCACTGAAGTGAGCTTTGTAATAAGAACTGACATTTTTCTTATTCCTCTCGAGATTCAATTTGCTAACAAGCATTTAGAGTTCTTTGAGGTTCTTAGTTTAGTTCTGTGGTTCTCAAAGTGAGGATCCCAGACCAGCAGCAACAGCATGACTTGGAAACTTTAGAAATATGAATTCTCAGACCCCATCCCAACCCACTGAATCAGAAACTTTGGGGTGGGGCTGAACACTCTGTGCTGTAAGGACCCCTGAATGTAATTCTGATGCACACTTAAGTTGGAGACTACTGGTTGAGGTTAAATCATGAAAATTGCCTGTCCCATTTTTTGGTGGGGAGGGACTTTATAATAATTTCCCATTTAAAAACTAAATTAATTTCTTAAAAGATGTATTATTGACAAAATTGATATTATTGATAAAACCTCATGCATTCTTTCTGTGTTTCCCTTAAGTTATGTGCTGCAGAGATTGGCAAGAATAGCACCATTTTAAATATTGTGTTGGGGGAGTCTGAGATCAGAATTGAGGAAATCTTTTAAGGTTAAGTCCTCACAAATACTTCCTCCCAAAGACTTGTGCTAGTCTGTGATTTCCCAGCAGATGTTTTCCATTATACTGTTACTGGGTCATGACAGACTCTGCAAGGTTTGCAGTTGCCATGATGACCACGGTTTTTGGTCTGCAGAGAATAGTATACAGCTCAGAGGTGTATGTTTTTTCCTTAGTAATGAAAATGTTGATCCATCAAATGAATTGATTTAGTTGACAACTGTACATTTGATAAATCAGCAGTAAATTTGTGCAATCACATTTATTATACATGCTTTATCCAGCGGACTGTATGCTGTTTCCACTAAATTTTCTAGACAAATAAAGAGCCTGTGGTAAACATATCAGTCTTTAAAACTATAAAAAGCTGGGGAAAATGTTTTCTTATTCTTATAAACCATATCTTTCATGTAGGAGAAAATGACTCTAGGGAAAAAAAGCCACAAATTTTGGTGATTCATAGTTACTGTTTTATACTCATTTTGAAACTATTTTCCCCTTGGTCATTCTACAAAATGAAAGCAAGTATTAATTTGCAAAGCAATGATAATTTAATAACATTGTAGATTTGAAAGCAATATATGTAGCATCTAATTGTTGGTAATTTCATTAGGGAACTTGTTATCTAAGGTATCATTAGGTTTTACATACACAAAAATGCTATGGCAAAACATTTTCAGAATTAAGGTCCTTTGAAAAATGAACCAATTATTTTTAAATTAAATCAGGAGACAGTTTTTGTTTTTGCTTTTTTTCTACCAGTGTATGTCTGGACATGACAATTTTTCTCTCAATTATTATTCACAACATACTGAAAACCTGTTCTGGTTGGTTTATGACCTATGTAAGAATGAAAATCTTTCAAACAGAGGTATTTTAAATTATGGTAATTACTTTCAGTTCTAGGTCTCATGAAGTCAGGATCAAAGTATGATGTTCATTCAGTACGCTGTGAAATCTAACTGCATTTCTTCTATTACAAAAGTAATTAGGGGGCTTCCCTGGTGGCGCAGTGACTGAGAGTCCACCTGCCGATGCAGGGGACACGGGTTCGTGCCCCGGTCTGGGAAGATCCCACATGCCGTGGAGCAGCTGGGCCCGTGAGCCATGGCCGCTGAGCCTGCGCATCTGGAGCCTGTGCTCCGCAACGGGAGAGGCCACAACAATAAAAGGCCTGCGTACCGCAAAAAAAAAAAAAAAAAAAAAAGTAATTAGGGATGGGCTCTGTTTTCTATTTGTTTTTGCAATACTTTAAAAGTTTTTGCCTTGAAATTTTTTTTTTTTTTTTTTGCGGTACACGGGCCTCTCACTGTTGTGGCCTCTCCCGTTGCGGAGCACAGGCTCCAGATGCGCAGGCTCAGCAGCCATGGCTCACGGGCCCGCCACTCCACGGCATGTGGGATCTTCCTGGACCGGGGCACGAACCCGTGTCCCCTGCATCGGCAGGTGAACTCCCAACCACTGCACCACCAGTGAAGCCCTTGAAATATTTTTGATTAAATATAATCATGTATATGCATTACATTGATAGGTAATTATTCCATTTTAATTGATTATTTTTTGAATTGGTTATAACTCAAGGAAAATTTGAAAATATTTTCTTTTTTCTTTGTCCTGGAAAATAAAAAAGTCTTTATATTCTTTCATTGGCAACTTTCTCTGAAATATAGACCTTGAAATAATTATATTTGGTATTTTTCTTCTACCAATTGTATCTTATTTCAATGCATCAGTGGTGTGTGTATTTTTATTCTTTCCTCCTTGTAGATTATGTGCTTCCTAAAGTTCAGTATTATTCCTTTGGTTTGTCTTTGTATCCCTTGTAGTACCTAACACAAACATAGGTGCACAATAAATCCTTGTTATAATCAATTGAAATAAAATATTTTACCCTGCTGTAGATTTCAGTCGAACGAATGTCAATCTGGTATTGCTTTCTAGATTTCTGAATTTTCCAGATTCTAAAATTAATATTATTTTCATAATCTGAAAGGAAATTATGCTTTAAAATAACAACAAAAGTGAAATTCAGTAGCTACCTTTCTGCCTTGATGTTCCTCTCAGTTCTACGTCACCTGGTAAACACAACAGTGGTGTTTGTATGTTTTTCTCACCCTCCAGCCCCTCTGAAATTATGGATAAAATTTTTGAAGTGATTGGGCTTCCCTGGTGGCGCAGTGGTTGAGAGTCCGCCTGCCGATGCAGGGGACACGGGTTCGTGCCCCGGTCCGGGAAGATCCCACATGCCGCGGAGCGGCTGGGCCTGTGAGCCATGGCCACTGAGCCTGCACGTCCGGAGCCTGTGCTCTGCAACGGGAGAGGCCACAACAGTGAGAGGCCCGCATACCGCAAAAATAAAATAAAATAAAAAATAAAAAATTTTTGAAGTGATGAAGTCTGTTTATTCTAGAGAAATTATACATCCACACTTAATCAGGAAGTGGAAGAAAAGAGTTCCCTTTCTCTTCATCCTGTTCTATTCCTTTCCACCCACCTCTCATCCTCTCCTCTATGGGTTGGTCTTTTAGGAAAAGAAGAATCATAGGATTTCAGAGCTGAAAGGGACCTGAGAGACTATTAGGTTACAATCTCCAGTGCCCCCTGGAGCTGGGCAGTGGGTGCAGTGGGGCTTGCCAAGGACTGTGTTGTCTTGGAAAACACAAGCCCCGTCCAAAGGAGGAAGTGCATACTCAGATCCAGGCAGTTATTGCCAAGGGAGAATGTAGGCCAGCTTTGCCAGTTCCTTCAAGAAAATTCAAAAATGGATTTTTATATAAACATTCCAATTTTAATTTTATTTTTTTAAACTTTAAAAAAAATTGAAGTATAGTTGACCTACAATATTGTATTAGTTTCAGGGGTACAACATAGTGATTCAATATTTTTGTAGATTACATACCATACAAGGTTTTTATAAAATATTGGCTATATTCCTTGTGCTGTACATTATATCCTTGTTGCTCATTTATTTTATAATTGGCAGTTTGTACCTCTTAATCCCCTTCACCTATTTTGTCCCTTCCCCCACTGCTTTCCCCTATGATAACCACTAGTTTGTTCTCTGTATCTGTGAGTCTGTTTCTGTTTTGTTATATTTGTTCCTTGTTTTGTTTTTCAGATTCCGCATATATGTGAAAACATACAGTATTTGTCTTTCTCTGTCTGACTTCTTTCACTAAGCATAATACCCTCCAGGTCCATCCATGTTGTCACAAATGGCAAGATTTCATTCTTTTTTATGACAAAGTAATATTCTATTTTATATATGTACACATACACCACATCTACTTTATCCATTTATTTATTGATGGACACTTAGGTTGCTTCCATAGTTTGGCTATTATAAATAATGCTGCTATGAACATAGAAGTACATATATCTTTTCAAATTACTGTTTTCACTTTTTGGATAAATATCCAGGAGTGCAATTGCTAAATTGTATGGTTAGTTCTATTTTTAGTTTTTTGAGGAAACTTCATACTGTTTTCCATAGTGGCTGTACCAATATACATTGGTTCCCTTTTTTCCATAACCTCACCAAGACTTGTTATTTCTTGTTCTTTTGACAATAACCATTCTGACAGGTGGAAGGTAATATTTCACTGTGGTTTTGATTTGCATTTCCCTGATGATTAGTGATGTTGAGCATCTTTTCATGTGCCTGTTGGCCATCTGTATGTCTTCTTTGGAAAAATACCTATTCAGGTCCTCTGCCATTTATTAATTGGGTGATTTGTTTGATATTGTGTTGTATGAGTTCTTTATATGTTTTGGATATTAACCCCTTATCAGACATATCATTTGTAAATATCTTCTCCATTCAGTAGAAATGGAGGAAATTCCCTTTCGATTTTGTTGATGGTTTCCTTCACTGTGAAAAAGCTTTGGTTTAATTAGGTCCCATTTGTTTATTTTTGCTTTTCTTGCCTTCACTGATGAGACAGATCCAAATAAATATTGCTAAGACTGATGTCAAAGACTATACTGCCTATGTTTTCTTATTGGAATTTTATGGTTTCAGGTCTTACATTTAAGTCTTTAGTCCATTTTGAGTTTATATTCGTATAGGATGTGAGAAAATTTTCTAGTTTCTTTTTTTTACATGTAGCTGTCCAGTAACATCCTCTCTTTTAAATGCTGGCAACTGATGCACACAAAAAAAGTACTTTTTGTCCAATAAAACATATCCTCAGGCCAAAATTAGTCCATGAGCTACCAGGTTGCAAAATGTGGTTAGACCAAACTTTCGTTTCATAGCTGAGGGAACTAAAGTTCAGACTAATATGAAAACTTGCCTTAAGACCATCCTGGATCTTAGACAGAAACTTCAGTTCATCAACCATAAGTGTTGGTGATTTGATAGAGATAATTTCTAAATAAGTCAGGAGGAAGTTTGCAAGCATGTACTCTGTGGGGTTGGAGTGTCCGGAAACGGTTTTATATCTTTGATCATGGAAGCAAAACGGCATTTGTTTTGTGGATTAGAAAGTGGCAACAAGGCTTTGTTTGAGTAGGTGATATGGCCCAACATCTGAGAGGCAAGGTAGAGTAATAATGCTTAACTTGTGTTCCCTGTATTTTTTTTTTTTTTTTTTTTAGATGTTGGGGATAGGAGTTTACCAATCAATTTATTTATTTTTGCTGTGTTGGGTCTTCTTCTCTGTGCGGGGGCCTTCTCCAATTGTGGCAAGCGGGGACCACTCCTCACCGCAGTGCGCGGGCCTCTCACCACCGCGGCCTCTCCCGTTGTGGAGCACAGGCTCCAGACGCTCAGGCTCAGCAGTTGTGGCTCACGGGCCCAGCCGCTCCGCGGCATGTGGGATCCTCCCGGACCAGGGCTCGAACCCGTGTCCCCTGAACTAGCAGGCAGATTCTCAACCACTGCGCCACCAGGGAAGCCCTTCACTGCATTTTTTAAATAACTCCAAGTTCTTTTGTGTAAAATAACATAGCAGTCTCTGAATTACAGTTAAAGTTTTGCTGATGCAAGGAAATTGATATATTTTATATTACTTCTATTAGATTATTATTTTGATGAATGCTTTAGGATTTAGGATTTGTAATTTAGAGAAAGAGAAAATTATCTATAATTATCTAAAATTGCAAGAATAATCTCTCTCCCTGAATTTATATTATTTGATTGTATTTTGTTTTCTGCATTTAAAGTGTTTTTTCCCTAAAGTCTCAAGAAAATTCCAGTAGATCACTGGTAAAATCAATCAGACCTTCCTTATAAAAAGTAAGGTTTCTATATCCTTAGATAAAATTTTGTCCACCGAAGAGATTTTATATTAAAATGGCCCATCATGCATTGCTCCTTGTCTCACAAACTACACAAGATTGGAAACAGGATCAACCAGACCAGAAATGGCTAAAATCTGAAGATGAGAGTATGGCTGCAAAGATTAAGAAAGGCCTAAATCACAAAACACATCACAAAGCACACTTCAAATGTTTAATAAAAAGACTCTACATCAGTGTTCCTCAGCCCAGATCATCCAGGAAACTTAAAAAAAAACAAAGCAAAAAACTAGTGCCCAACAAAGAATTCTGATTGAATTGATCTGGGAGGTGGGCATACAGATATCTTATCCCAGTGCAGCTCCACTGAGATAAGTACCACCTCCAGTGGTACTGATACATGGTGGAAATAACAAGGGGTCCAGAAGTAGGTAAATTCTCCTCTAAGTGCTCATATCAGTCTTTGTCATGCATCCCAGGATGTCCAGCATCAGTAACTAAAGAGGAGGGACAAATCCATCTCAGTCCCATAGTGATGTGCTGACTACTGAAGAGGGAACCGAGAGCCTTAGTTAATTGCATCTTAAGTGCCAAAGCTGATGGAGTTCATGATTCCCTATCAGTGTCTATTTCCCTGGCCAGCACAACAGTTTCCAGATAAAGTGGCTTGTGTCAATGAGACTAAAGTCCTTTTGGTTCTCTGGGGACTCAAAGCAGTAGCGGAGATTAGGACATTGACAGAATGAAGCACCATTTGCTGGACATGCTCAGGGACAAGGTTACAGTAGAGTCCACCTAATAGAAAATGTAAAAGCATTCCAGAGAGCACCAGAATTCTGCATAGGAGGCTGAACTCTGGCTGGCAGGGAGGAGAATAGTCCTTTGAAACCTGTCTTAAAGTTACATTTGCAAAACTAATCACTTGTTTTACCTAGAACATATGTTTATTTGCAATACAAGAAGTTATAGAGCCATGAAAGGCTGATGGAGATTATGGATTTAACCAAATATCCCAGCCAGCCATCTATCTGTGATGCCTGTGATGGTTTAGTTTAAGAGCTGGCTGGTTGTCAAAGCAATTCTTAAACACAAGGTCAGAGGCAGAGAGGGAGGCTGAACACTCTAGTATGGCCACTGGCACAGGCCTTAAAGTGATGGGTTTGGGAAAAACATCAATCCTCTGAAGCACACTCAGTGGTGAGAAGTTCATTCCTGACTAGACTTGACCTCAGAGGGTTACAGCTCTTAGTGTTAGTTTATTTAAGTTCATCAACACCATCATTTCCCAAGGTGCTGGGTCAGTGTTGTTTCCGGTACATGCCATCTTATGGACTCAGAATCCTCACCTTCTACTTCTTCCTAAATGTCCACTCTGACAGTTAATATTTGGACCTTCAGAACATCGAAATTCTTATTATCCTTATCTACAGGATAACTAAGACAAATTGCCACAAACTTGCTTCTGTTAAAGGATTCCTTAGTAATTTTCTGTGCCAATATTTAGAGTTGCCACTTATCATTTTAAGGAAGAGAGAAAATATGGATACATACTTTTATTTCCGTTTAAGCTCTGAGTAACTCCCTAATTTACATTTAATCCTCTGAGAGCTTACAGATAGAGATTTACACAGTAGAGATAACCAACTTTTTTTTTTTTTTTTTTTTTTGTGGTACGCGGGCCTCTCACTGTTGTGGCCTCTCCCATTGCGGAGCACAGGCTCCGGATGCACAGGCTCAGCAGCCATGGCTCACGGGCCCAGCCGCTCCATGGCATATGGGATCCTCCCAGACCGGGGTACGAACCCGTATCCCCTGCATCGGCAGGCGGACTCTCAACCACTGCGCCACCAGGGAGGCCTGAGATAACCAACTTTTATAAATTTTAATATTTTAAGTTTTAATACTTAACATCAAAAAGATATATCTAGTGAACACAAAACTTTAAATCGGTATTTCCGAAACTGTGTTCTGCAGACCTAGGGTTCTATGGTTTGTTAGCAGTTGCCCATACACTCATGTACCAGTGTAAACACACACACACACACACACACACACACAGAATTTACTAGATTGGGAAATGCTGTCTTAAGTAAATGCAAACTGGCTTAATTACTCCAAAAATTCAAAAGCTTATGCCAATTAACATTAGGAGGATATATTTTAACATGTTTTCAAAATTATTCAATCAATCCACCTTGGAGGGTCATGTGATGAGATTAATGTTTTTTAAAAAGAACTTCAGAAGAATGTGTTCTACATGAGGTACTGAAAAGCCATGGATTTTGAAATCCCAGACAGTATTCAAATTCCAACTTTGTCACTTGTCCATCAACGTGACTACAGACAAGCTACTCAATTGATTTCTTGAGTAGGAATTGGATAAATAATATCTGCCTCATAAGATTGATCTGAGATTAAAAGATATGAATTATGTAAATATCTTGGAATTATGGAAATACAGAAGTCCTCAATATATCAAGAAATCTGAATTCACTCCCTCCTCTCACTTGAGTCTCTTCTGATGGCCCTTTGTGCACACGCATATGTATTTATATGATTCTAACCAAATTTCACACATAGATCTTGTTCTTACTTCACTTAATTGTTTGCTATGAAGATGGGCCTGTATTAAGGTAGTCCATACAACTTAACAGGCCAGCTAGCATTCTATGGTATTAAACACTAGTTTCCTTGGACTATCTCTTACTGTTGGACATTTGAGTTATTTTCAAAGTTTCCTTTTCATAAACAGCTTTGTATGAAAAACTTGGAAAAAATTACTTGTTTCTTTTAGATTATTTTCTGGGAGTATATTCCCCAAAGTGCAATTACTAGGTCAAAAGAAAGAAAGCATTTTATAGATTTTGTCACAAATGGCTCTGCAGAAATCTGAACCAATTTACAATGTCACTTAAAATATATGTGTACCTTTTTTACCCTAACCTGTCACCAATGGATCTTTATTGCTTTTGCTAGTTTAATGGGTACATACGGGTACCTTCAGTTTGCTTTAAGGCAATTTTATTTAATTTCCAGATTTTTGAGTATGATGGTTTACTGTCTATTTTTATGCAAGTGTGCAAGCTGTTTATTTTACTCTTTTGATATTTATTGACTAGAATCTGAATCTGAATCTCCAGTGTTATAGGATCTTCAGCCAACCTCATGTTTTAGGGCAAATATTGATAACATATGACAACGCTTCTTTAGGATGACGAGCAAACTTTGTCATGTGACTCCAACCCTTTGCTCTTTTACCACTTCCCAGCCCCATTCTACCCTCTGAATTTTGTACTTTAGTGGATCTCAATTTTTTTTAGTACAAGAATGATGCCACGCAATATCTAGTGCTCAAATCTCAGCTTATGGTTGGCCAAGGTTGTTTAAGTTTCTCTAAAACCCAGAAGAGTCATGATCTCAAACTTATATCAATAATTTATCCCATGGAAAGCCTTTAAATCGGATCCTGATAATTTTTAAATTAAAGTGTTAAGGGACTAGACAATTATGTAAGAGCATTACAGAGGACTATTTCATATAATGCCAAGTTCTGCCTGCAATATTTTTCTCACTTGGCCACTATCTACCCTGTTCTTTAGGACCAATCCTGACTTTAGTCAGTTTCCAACAGTTTCCATCTCACTAATCTATAGCTTAGCATTCAGTTGCAGGTCCTGCTAGTCCAGTCTTGAACTTCAGTACTGATCACTAATTTATCTGTCTTGAACCCAAGGATTAAGGTACTTGGTTTTGCCTCTGTGGGCACTCCACAGGGACAGTTGTCTGTTCTCCAAAACTCAAGCTTGTTGCTGGTGGGAGAGTTGGTCTGTGACCTACTGATTGACTATAGACACTGACTTCTTGCCTGTCCTAAGCCTTAGCAAATATGGAGTCATCTTATTAACTACTAACAGATGAAAAGCTAGATGAATCATGATCCAAAGTCTAAAGCTCTACCGTTGTTTTCCACAGAAAAGAGTGTGTGTTATTTACATGACAAACTGAACAGCTCTCCCTTGCCAAGGTCCACAAAATGAGGAATCTTTTATATGCATATGCATGACTCAACTATTTCCTCCTCTATATTAAGGAAACATGCATGCTTTGTAAAAGAAGTTATTGAGGACTGTGTACTGAAAAAAAGAGGCAGGAGAGGGAGCCATAGAGGAGATAACCCGGCAGTTGTCTGCAGAAACATTTCACTAGATGTCACCCCACTCTTGAGTTAGGATTAAGGGTTTTTTTTTTTTTTAGCAGAGCACAGTAGCAGGAATGGTGCCTTCAGTTTTCTGGCAAAAAAAAAAATCTTATCTCTCCTCCAACCTAATGGAGTATCTCTGTGTTGAAATGATTCCAAGTCATAAAAGGAACTTCTGGTTTTAACCAAATGATTTTTAATATCCGTGAAGTTTTGACATTTGAGTGATGATGTACTATGCTAACTTATTATGTAATTGTATATAGGGTATATTTACTATATAGAAATTGTAAAATGCAAATAAGCAAAAGGAAAAGGGAAAAAAACCTACACGACATGACCTTGCCTTCAAAAATAAAATTACAAACCTTTTGATACATCCTTCTAAAATTCTTCTTATACACACACATATGCAGGAACTAAAGAGTTGACTCACAAAGTACATATTATGAATTCTTTTCATGTCAATAAATACATTTGTTACTGTGAATATATAATCATTTAAATGGCAAATAGTATTCTACTATTTATTAAGTTCCGTATAGTCGAACATTGATACTATACGCCTGAGATCCTAATATGTTGAAAAAAGAGGTCAGTCTTAATGTATTTTTCCCATGTTTTATATTAATGGGTATGACATTACCAAATCTTACTTAAACCATTTTAATATTTTCCTTTGAAATAATTGTTCAAACTTCAAAAAAAATCTTAGAGTAAACCACCTTTATCCAAGTATTTGATATGAATATCTGTATTTACCACTAAGTTTTCAATTCTAAGGAAGAAAAATGGTGACTTATTCGATGTGAGTATTCATTCCTATGAAGCCTGAAATGGCACAGGTTTCTTATCTGACTATGTGTGGAGCTGGGGGGGATCAGGGGACACATATTGTATACAAAATATTGTGTGTATGTCATTTAATGGCAAGAAACTTTATAGATTTCAAGGTTTTCAAAGATGTTAGTGATATATTCTTGAGATCAGATGTTTCTGTGTTCTTATTCCTTACTGGGTTAGTTCATGCCATTTATTTAATTTCTCTGATCTCATTTTTCCACCTGTAAATTGGAGGTCATGATATCTACCTTGATGTGTCATTGGAATTAAATGAGATCATGCTTTTAAAGTTACTGGTCCATAAAAGCACCCGGAGTTTATTTTCTGTTTTATAAATGAAACTTCCTCTTTTTCAGAAATATAATCCATGATTCTTCACGTCAGTTGAATGAATAAGTAAATAATACATGTTTAACTCTGTAAAATGATTAAACATATTTTATTGAACTGCACAATTATGAGGAAACCATGCTTCCTGCTAGTATTTCCATATGGCTTTTATCAATATGCTTTTTTTTTAACATCTTTATTGGAGTATAATTGCTTTACAATGTTGTGTTAGTTTCTGTTGCACAACAAAGTGTATCAGCTCTATGCATATATATATCCCCATATTCCCCGTCTCTTGTGCCTCCCTCCCTCCCACCCTCCCTGTCCCACCCCTCTAGGCGGTCACAAAGCACCAGCTGATCTCCCTGTGCTATGCGGCTGCTTCCCACTAGCTATCTATTTTACATTTGGTAGTGTATATATGTCCATGCCTCTCTCTCGCTTCATCCCAGCTTACCCTTCCCCCTCCCCGTGTCCTCAAGTCCATTCTCTACGTCTGTGTCTTTATTCCTGTCTTGTCCCTAGGTTCGTCAGAACCTTTTTTTTTCTTTTTTAGATTCCATATATATGTGTTAGCATACGGTATTTGTTTTTCTCTTTCTGACTTACTTCACTCTGTATGACAGTCTCTAGGTCCATCCACCTCACTACAAATAACTCAGTTTCGTTTCTTTTCATGGCTAAGTGTCCATCGACAGATGAATGGATGAAGAAGATGTGGAACATATATACAATGGAATATCAATATGCTTTTGATCTGTTTATTTTAAACACTATACATTCTTATAATTTCTGTCTTCCTCTGATTTTATTCCCCCTCTCTTTTAATTCTTTCCTACCTGGCAAACTAATGAAGTCATTAGGCCCAAAATGAAATAAATCCTGTTGGGTTATGAATATATGATTTCAGTTTCTGTTGATATCCGCCATGTGCTTATGGAATACGTTGTTTGGCTTTTGAAAGAAAATAATGACGTGATGCTCTGACAGCTCACTCTCTATACACTTTCCATAATAGTCATGTAGTAATAGGAAAGTGGTTGCTTTTCTTTGACAGAGCTGTTTAGATAGCCTGGTCAAGCCTCATAGCTTTGTCTGCACCTACCCAGCAAGTGAAGGAATAAAGCAAGAAAACTTCTATCCCTTCTCACTAGGATACACGCTCCCCACTCCCTCCCACACACTATTTAAGTTTCCTCAAAAAGATACTATGTTCAAGGAATGCTGTATCGATCCTTGTATTACCTTTAAGCAATGGTTTCTTTCTCAGGCATATTACTAAATAGAAAACACCACTGATCTTGACTTAGCACAGAAACAAATATGTGTGCTTGGTGTATGTGTGTACATGTACATGATTTTGTATACGTACAAAATTCAGTTCTTTGTTTCTCAGTCTCCCGCCCTATAAAAACAATAAGGAAAAACCCTAGCTAGGTGGGAATTGTTAATCTTTATTTGCAAGCCTTGCACTTCTAATGCCAGACATTTTCTTTCTTTCTTTTTCTTTCTTTTTTCCCTAAGTGGGCTTGTCTGAATGATTCCAGAAGAAGTTAGTACGTGGCGACTTTCAACTATGCTTTCTGTGTTAAACGTGTCTGCTTTTACCTTGGGTACTGTGCAAATTGTGCTCACGCTGTTTTACTTTTTAGGGCTGTACTTGCTCAAGCTGTGTTACTGTTCACTACTGCTGTAACATCAAGACCTAAACATTTTAAAAGAGAGGTAAAAAAAAACCACATTCTGTTCCTTTACTCAGTGGGTCTTCATGGACTGCTTAATATGCACCAGATACTGTTTGTGTGATTAAGTGTACACTTCTGTTATTAAGTTCTTCCTATTAGGTGTGTTTATTCTCACTTCTGGAAAAAGAAAATCTGTTTTCAGAATACAGTATTATATTCAATGTACACCTTATATTCAGTTTGCTGCCCATTGTATCTGATTCATGTGGTTTACTAGTTTCTGCCTTTCTGTGAACTTTGAAAAGAATGTAAGCATTTAGACTCTGTTTCATCAGTTCAAAGTTTAGGAGGATTTGTTTTAAGTTATTGAAGTAGTCTATACAATAACCCCTTTTACCAACCTACCCTCATTGAACAAATCTCCCATTTCCTATAAATCGAGATAAACTGACAGAAATAAAACTATACATTTGGTCTTGGACCCGAATGTAAATTGATATGAAGTAGTGTTATTTATTCAATTATATTTTGGAACATGTTTTTACACGTCTGGCACAGTGCTAAACAATGAAGACATGATGATGAATAAAAGTTTCTGCTTTTAATAGGATTTTTTTTTCTTTTGGCTGTGTAGAATGTGGGATCTTATTTCCCAACCAGAGATTGAACCCGTGCCCTCTGCAGTGGAAATGCAGAGTCTTAACCACTAGACTGCCAGAGAATTCCCTAGTTTGGTGCTTTGTGACCACCTAGAGGGGTGGGATAGAGAAGGTGGGAGGGAGGGAGATGCAAGAGGGAAGAGATATGGGAACATATGTATATGTATAACTGATTCACTTTGTTATAAAGCAAAAACTAACACACCATTGTAACGCAATTATACTCCAATAAAGATGTTAAAAAAAAAAAAAAAAAGAAGCTTCCAGGGCTAAGCTACATGCTAACCTGTTTCCTTCCATCTGGTGGAAAAATGATAGAAACTTCCATGGGTTTTCCCTTTTATATACACTCAAGGGTCAGATTTCAAACTCAGAACTGAGTTATCAAGAGTTTCTTAAATTGAGTATCCATAAACTAAAATCAGCACACTACTAATATGTACCGAAGTCTCTATATCGATTTTTATTACATATCCTTTCAGCAAATATTTATTTTAAAAATATCTAGCATTTATTTACTAATGTTACATGCACTGTACTAAATATGCATATGTATAAATAAGTATAAATATTGTCTCTTTAAATATACACAAAAAACCCTACAAAGAAGGTATTATTATTAAACCCATTATACAAAAGAAGAAACTAAAGCTTAGGGAGGTTTACATCATAGAGCCAGGACCGGAATCAGGGTCTGGATCTGGAGCCCATGCCTTAATTACATTGTACTAGATGTTGGGGATTGAATGATGAGCAAATCAAACACCTCCCCTGACCTCATGGAGCTTACAGTCTAATTAGGGAGAGAGATTCTAACTAAATCATCATACAAATATATAAACACAAATAGTAATAGGTACTCAGAAGTGCAAATACAGGACATTAGAACAAAACTACCATGGGGAACAAGATATAATCTGACAGATTAAGAGAAAACATCTCTGACAAAGTTAGATTTGAGCTTCTTTCTGAAGTATTAGCAAGCTTTAAATGGGTGCATGTAATGGAAAAGCCGTTAGAGGTTAAAGTATTCATAGACAGAGGACAAGACTGTGAGGCAGAGGAAATTAAAGGAAATCCAAAATGGCCGAGATGCCTCTAGCCAGGAGGAACTGGCATGAAATCTAATGAAATCTGTGAAGTATTAGAGGCCAGATTGTGCTGGACCATAGGCAATGTTAGGAATGTTTGTCCTTTTCCTGGGCTCTTTGAGAATCTGCTCAGTAATTTTAAGTTTCTAAAAGTTCTATTTACCTCAAAACACTTGGCAGTTTTGCAATCCTACTGCACATAAACACAAAGACATATTTGAAACTTCTTCAGTTTTTATGAAGATTTTGTTATAAGTATGTCGAGTTGTCTGAGATTTTTATTTGAAGTTATTTACTACTTTTAAATATTAATTACTTTTAGCTTATCTTCATTACATATTTAGTTGGTTGTAAAATTTTTGGCTAACTTCATTCATCTGGAATGTCCAGTGTTTGCATTAGTAATATTTTTGGCCTATAATTTAAAACATATTACCTGAAGGTTAATATATGTTATAGTATAAGCTTTTGTCTTAGTACATTCAGACTAGTATAACCGAATACTACAGACTGGGTGGCTTATAAACAACAACAAAATAGTATTTCTCACAGTTCTGGAGGCTGGGAAGTCCAAGATCAAGGCACAAGCAGATTCGGTGTCTGCTGAGAGCCTGCTTCCTGGTGGAAGGAACAAGAGAGCTCTCTGAGGCCTCTTTTATTAGGGAAATAATCCCATTCATAAGGGCTCCACCCTCATGAACTAATCACCTTTCAAAGGCCCCATCTACTGAATTAAATGGTTAAAATTTCAACATATGAATCTGAGGGAGACACAAACTTTCAGTCCATAACAAACACGATGACGCCTATCCATAGAAAATATGTACCTTATTCCACTTCCCAGATTTTCTTAAAAGGAGGCACTTTATTGTTGTGTGTGTGTGTGTGTGTGTGTGTGTGTGTGTTTTCTACGTTGGAATCTGGGCATAAGTAGGACACTTGTTTTAACAAAAGTCTTTTTTTTTCCCCCAGTGAGTCAAATTCAAAAAATATTTGACAGCCATATATGCCCACCTTGCATGAATCAGGCATGAAACAAACCATTACCACACAGAAGAGCATTTCTATAACAGAGATGAGGACAGAGGGAAAACAGACTGCCCAAGTCTCCCTGAAAGAAATGGGAAAGGCTGTAAGCCAGGCAATATTTGGTCTGAGGCTCTACGGCTATGTGGAATTTTGCCATGTTTTTCAATGGAAGAGAGCAGAGGAAATAAAATGTATGACTGCATGGAAATGAGAGAATATTCCATAATTACAAAGTACTGATAAACTTGAAATTCCAGAAAACAAACAAAAACCACAGCAAGTGATCAGCCAGGACAGGTATGCAGCTTGTGAGACACATGGAGGTGGAAGTGTCCAGTTTGCCAACTTTTGAAAAGAAATCTGTTTTTCACAGAGGTAGATTTTATGATCTATAACAACTGAGGACCCAAGACCAGCAGAGGAAGCAGAGTCTGCCTTAAATCATGAGGCTATTTCTTGGGAATGGTGAGTTATTTGACTTTCAAGTGAGAAAGTACATAAAAATATTGTGATGGATATTGTTGAAAGGGAATATGCATTGTTGAGACTCCTCAAACTTTCTATTTTTATGGAAATAAGTAGCCACGAAAAACACACCAAAAGGAGATGATCAATATGTATGTACAGAGTTCTGGCTCTTGACAAACACCCATATGATAACGTCAGGTCTACTCAGTACATTAATGAAATTTGGCAAGAATTATGAATTGTCTTAGCAACGTCTCCAGGAAATGAAGTTTGGCTGATGCAATGCCATCTTAGGAAAGGCCAGATCTGCATATCATTAACATTTGTGTTGGTGGGTTCCCAAAAATGGATGTAGTTTGACCCCAAATGAGTGTTACAATAAAAGCCCCTACTTGCTACAGGAGTGGGAAACCATGTGAGGGAAGCAAAAAATCAGACGTTTCTTCAAGCACAAATGGCTGGTGTCAAAACTGGTTACAATCGTGCTATGTTTGGCAGCTGCACCTGCGTGGTAACTAGGGAGTTATCTGGGTATGAATGTTTGTTTCACACATCAGAATTTAAAGTAGAGGGTGGAATACACTGGGCAACATCTCATGAAAATGGAGTTTTTTCCTCCTTCCATAATTTGAGCCCAAAGCCTTAAAACAGGAGGAAACTATGACATAATAGTGTTTTCATCTGTAGAAAAGTACATATTTTTCGATGCTAGTAATGGCGTTTAAAAGGGGAACAAGCCTATTTGGTCACAGGCCACTCCGACATTATAACTCTCTTGGAATTTCCTTTTTAAGCAACCTTTCCTAGAGGCCCAGTATTGGCCTGAGACCAATTTACTCTTTGCCAAAAAAGTTATTTCTCAGGCCCAATTATCTAGGAAGCTCATAAAATGTGTGCCTTGGCAGACTGAAGAAAAAAGATTTTCTTTAATCAGGTTTTCCAGAGGAACTCTCAGAATTTCCAAGCCAAGATCCTGTTTTGGTTGGAAGAAGGTGCACAGATAAAAACATTAATAAAGAAAAATGAGGAGTGTTGTCTAACTATGCACAGATTTATTATATCAGGACCCTCCTAGTGGAAGTGAAGGGAATGGGAAAAGGAAGGAATCTAGAACTAAGGATCTCATAAAATGCCCATATTTAACATGCAGAGTCATTTGGTAACCTATCTTAAGGAAAGGCCTAGAAGTTAGAGGCAGGATAAAGACCCCTTTTTATAGTTGTTTGAACCAGATGAGAATGGCAAAAGCAAAGAGGACCAAGAGGTTAGTCTGAGATCCATGTCAGGTGGAGGGTCAGGAGACTGATAATGGCCTAGGACTTTGCTTATTTATACCCTGTTGCCATGATTTTAAGGTGTGTTTTTATCTTCACAACGAGACAACAGTTGTTGAGACAACAGTTACCTTTATTCCTGTTTTCTCTAAGATTTCTTGGTATATCTTTTATCTGAGAGTCCTTTAAATTTTTTTTTTTTTTTTTTTTTTTTTTTTTTTTTTTTTTTTTTTGCGGTACTTGGGCCTCTCACTGCTGTGGCCTCTCCCACTGCGGAGCACAGGTTCCAGACGCGCAGGCTCAGTGGCCATGGCTCACGGGCCCAGCCGCTCCGCGGCATGTGGGATCTTCCCGGACCAGGGCACGAACCCGCGTCTCCTGCATCGGCAGGCAGACTCTCAACCACTGCGCCACCAGGGAAGCCCTAAACATTTTAACTTCTGTTACATTATTCCTCTTTAAGTGAGTGTATGTACCTTAATCCAGAAGATTTTTTCCTGAAATTCACTAAACAAAGGTAGGATGCTGAGACATTTTAAAGCTAATTATATATGCCTCTGAATGCTATTTGCTTCAAATGCTTAGGTGACAAAAATATCATAAAATATTATTCATTTTTATCCTTTTATGAACTTATGTTTATTCTTAATCCTTTGCTTCAAATAAGTTCTCAACTGCAGACTGATCTTAATCAGAAAATAATAATAACAATAACAAAAATAATAATAATCACGTTGTTGCAGGAGAAAGGGGTGTAATCTCGGGTGAGTTCCTGGGAGGAGCTGCCAAGTGAGGGTCCCTGGCTTTGCACAGGAAAGAATTAAAGAGCAAGCCGTAGTAAAGTGAAAGCGAGTTTATTTAGATAGATACACATTCCATAGGCAGAATGCAGTCTGATTCAGAAGGCAAGAGTGGGAAATATGGGGTGGTTAATTTTTATGGGCTGGGTATTTTCATATGCTAATGAGTGGGAGGAATATTCTAACTAGTTTGGAGAAGGGGCGGGATTTCCAGGAATTGGGCTACCACCAAATTTGTGGCCTTTTTTGGTCAGCCTTGGAACTGTCATGGTGCTTGCGGGTGTGTCATTTCGCATATGCTAATATATTGCAATGAGCAATATATATATATATATATATATATATATATATTTTGTCATGTCCTGTTTTTCTCAACAGCTGTGTCATTCTCTTAACGATTGTACCCTGCCGCCTTCCCTCCTGTCTCAACGTTACAGCATCGTCTTTGGTAAGATAAGAACTTAAAATCTTGATGTCATTTTTGTTCTTGCAAATGGAGACAGGGAGATAAACTGGGAGAGTGAAAACACTTCAGAATTCTGTGTGTGTGTGAGTGGTAAGGAAATGCAGTGATTTCACCTGGACTGGTTTAAGATGAATAAAAAAGTTTAAACTGGATGAAAAAAAATAGCCCTGGCATTCCATTCCCCCCATGGATTGCCCTAAGGAGTCAGTTTAGTGTCTGCTGAGTGTCAGAGCTGCTCTGTGAACCAGCTGCTGGATTCTATTACTTTAGGAAAGAGGAAAACCAAATGTTATTCTTCGAAATTTAAGGAAACATAGAACCAGCTTTGAACTAATCAAGAACACTTTTAAAAACCCTATTAGGATTTTTAAGGCCATTTTGAGAAACAGAAAATTCACCTGAAAATGTTTTACTGGCCAAGTCTCTTGAGGCACCTGCTACCATTTCAAATATTTGAACTCCATGGGGAACTTTGGCCAAACCTCACATTATCATATAACCATGGCAAGATTTTTCTTGTTCTCTTTGCTTTTTTGCAAATAAAACTCTTCTGTTTGCAATGTGCAGCTCTAGGTACTACATCTTTTCTTCCTGTATGAGTAGGACAAAACAAATGAACATATATCATTTATGAAACATTATTAATTATTTTGCTACTTGTTTTCTTTTGCTTCCCAGAAATTCATTTTTAAATAATATATTTTTAAGAAACCTTTAGAGGTAATGTGTTGGCCCTCATTTTTGTCTTTTAAATATATAAATAACCCTGAATTGGTACAATTTCTTCCTGTGATCATGCCAGATTTGTAACAAATATCTATGTACTGATAAGGAAAGAGTGCCTACCCAAACACTATCTGGGAGAAATGCCTCCCTGGGGGTTACAGCTGAGATCAACTTGGAGGGAATAAAATGACAAAGCATCTTTCATTTCCATCATTCCCTCTGAGATGACTACAGAAGAATAGGATGTATAGTCCTGTAGTACCCTTCACTAAGGTTTACAGCAATTGTTCCTTTCTTTCAGATTGCTGTTACTTTCCTCAGTGTTACATACTGTCATTAAATTCTCCACCCTCACTATTACAGCTTCCATTACCACCCACATGGCACTACGGCTTTATCCATGGGTGGCAGATGTTATCACCATATGTCATCCGATCAATTTTCCATTCAAGGGTAATGTAATGTTTGGGGGAAAGCCAACTCACACTTTAGCAAAGGCTTTCTCTGTAGTCTTCACCAGCTGTAAATGCAAGCATCCTTTCAACTTCTTGGCTCTGATACCTAACCAAAAAATCAGCAGGGATCTTAGAGATGCATTGCATATTTCCATGTTAGTTGGGCTATCACCTCACTATCACCTGCCAAATTGTTTCCTACTAAGGAGTTTGGCACTATTTTGCTTTCCTCTACTTTTATTCTTCTCAGAACATTCAGGACAGAGAATCATTAGCTAGATGAATCCCAAAGGAGAGAGTGGTTTCAGGTCTGGTTCACGAGGTTGTTACTTCTTGTTTATTTCTAGGATCTTTATTTCACCTCTTTGTTCCAGAAGTTGGCGTTGCTCATAGAGTTTGAAATGCTTATTCTATAAAATTCTAAAGGATAGCCAACACTAAGACATGATCAATTTATCATTATTTATCATGATTTGCACATGCTCTCTCTCTTTCATTCCTTTTTGTTTTCTTCTTTCTTCTCAACATTTTCTCCCAACCCCACTCCTCTCTTGCTGTGGGTTTATATTTTGCCACATTTATTGAACACATTATTTGCCAATCACTGTGCTGTGCTCTGCATATTTAAATATTAATTAAAATACACTTCCTCCAAGTTTTTCAAATCTTAATAATAAACCTTAAATTATTTTGAAACCAATCCAGTCTAAATCATGAATTTCCCATGCATGTTGGGTAATTAAAATGTGGAATGTTTGGGAGGAAAGGAAGTGGAAACAATTACTTGTTTTTATTGATCATGAAATGATCTCCCTCTCAAGTGCTCAAGCTGCCTTACAATTTGGTGACAAAGTACTCTTTACGTTATCCACAATCAATATTTTAAAGGCTTAGATTATGTCCTTTTTCCATTTTTTTCTTACATGTTTCAAGTTACCAAATCTCATGGTCAAACTCATTTGAAACCTATTAATTCCAATGATCACTTGACTTGCCTTTCTCCAGATATTTTCTGTTTATTTTACGTCTTTCTTGATGTGTGATAACCAGTAATTGCTGTGGCATTTCAAGTGTAGAAAAACTGCAATTTTATATAAAATAAATGCACACTTCTTTTTAAAATTTCTCATTTATTATGCTTCTAGAAGACAGGTAGGTTTGTGGGCATTTTTGGCAACAAGAACTAATGTCTTTAGGAACCAAAATCATATCAATCTCCTCCTGAGTTGCAGCTGATGTTCAAACATCATCATATTTTAAATTTAAATTACTTGTTTTTTTGTTTTTTTTTTTTTCAGTACGTGGGCCTCTCACTGTTGTGGCCTCTCCCATTGCGGAGCACAGGCTCCGGACGCGCAGGCTCAGTGGCCATGGCTCACGGGCCCAGCCGCTGCGCGGCATGTGGGATCTTCCCAGACTGGGGCACGAACCCAGGTCCCCTGCATCGGCAGGCGGACTCTCAACCACTGCGCCACCAGGGAAGCCCAAATTACTTGTTCTTAAATTATAACTTTATATCTACCCCTAATGAAAATCACCTACTACTACCTTATTATTCATTAATGCTGACCTGTAAAGTTTTCATAGTTTTGTTTATTATGGAACTCTCCAGGAAATGTGGATGGAATCAGAACACAAGTTATTTTACTGTTCCTTAAGAACATTTTATTAACTTCGCTTAATTGTTGTAAAACTAACAACCCTATGTGCAGTTATTTTCAGCATGAATTCCTGAGGAAACCGTGTTATCAATTTTATTTTTATCCAGAGCATCTTATCGCTAAGCAAATTATTTATTTTTGATACATCATTTTTCACAGTCCTCTTCTATATTTTGTGATAGTTTTGGAAATAATTTTTTAAAATTATCCCTTACCCACGTAAAAATTTAGACTCTTAAAGATCTTTAACAAAGAGATCACAAGGCACATTTTTTCTCACAAAAATATGTTGTCACCTTTGTTCCCATAGGTATTCCAGTTATTGCTATAATCCATGATCCTCCTCTTTGTCATGCATTCTGCTGGGACGCATCTCAAGGGTGCATCTCAAGGGCAGGGAGTACATCTGCTGTTTAATTTGGGTCTCTACACATTGCCTACTTCAACACTCCAGTTCTATGGTGTAGACCATACATGTATATATAAAAGATATAATTTGCCTCAATTAGCGTAGGAGCTCCATAAAGTCAGAGACTTGGTCTTCTTTACTGTATTTTAATACCAAGGACAGTATTTTTCATGAAAAAATACTCAATAAATATTTGTGAATTCATACTTTTAGAATTACATTGTTAATATTCCACAAGCAGCTAATGAAGTTAGTTGCATCGGGCCCTAAGTTTTTTTATTAAATACTTTTGAGCATCTCTAACTGTCCAATGATTATCATGGTGTTCTCAGATGGGTAGAGACCACACTGATGGTCTCCTGGCACCAGGGTAATTTATAGCAACATGTAAAATACTTTGGCCAATTGCACCAAATTTTACCCTTGAGTTCTTATAAGAAGTTGGGTGATTGCCAACAAGTCTTGCTGATCTGCTTTTTCCTGTGGATCAGTTAGCTCTACGGTAGTCTTCGTACTCTTTATTACCTTTTGACTTGATGCTTCTAAATCTCAATTTCAAAAGGCAATTTAGGAATCCTTTAATGACCTCCTTAGTGAAGGTTAGAATAAAAAAATGATTTTTTATATTTTTAATCCCTTGATATGTTTATGAGACCAGAGACATGAAATATTTCCACTGATCCTTCAGCTTACATTAATATATTTGAAGGTCTTTTATCTTTGACGATCTGGCTCCTTGCACAGGGCTTCTTGTTTCTGAACTACATAATTGTGGATGCATTTGGGCTACCACTCCTCAAAATCATCCCAATTCCTTTCTGATGCAGATGGGCCCAACTCCCACATTAAGAAATTCTAACCTAGGGATTCCTGCAGCTACTCCTAGCAGTAGGACCACAGAAACTTTGAAAGCCTCCTCCTCAGGAGAGGACTTGAAGTGGGAATCAGGGGTAATTTAACCTTCTCTTTATCTCCAGCAGAGCTACCCCAAATAACTGAGCACACAAAGTAAAATCAGTACACTTCCATCTAAAGTCAATTTTAATTGACAGCCACTCCCTTCCTAACAAGATTGACACCCCTAAAAACTTTCCATAGTTATTTCTGGACTATCAGTGATTTGCCCTCATTCCAGTTGTTCTTGGAGTTGAAGAATACTTTCTTGTCACTTCTTTTTTTTTCTCCTTTTGGTCCTATTTCCATGAGGACACATTACTGATTTAAGAAATTGAATAGCAAAGCCTATACATATCTCTACGGTGGAGAAAACATTCATTGTTTAATTTATACCCTCCCACGGAAACGTTTTCAGACCCTCACCTAGTGAAAGCTCACTTTTTATCATAAAGAGCCATGATCTGTACTATATTTTGTAAGAACTCAATCTGTATATGGTTTAAATTCTTCGTCAGTCCAGACCAACTTCCTTTAAGCTGTGGACAAATTTGCTTTGTTGCCTTAAAGAAGTCTAAGGATATTTTCCTCAGTTGTCCTTTTTATACCTCTTAGTTCAGAATTGAAATGATTTTGCCCAAGGTTATTAGAATAATATTGGAATTCAATTAGTCACTTTGAGACATGGCAACCGAATGGCTGATTCCTTTTAAATCTTTAACAAGTTCCATTATTCACATAGAGAAATTGATGCCAGTATTTAAGAAATATGAAGAAATGCAAGCCACATAACTTTGAAATATTTAAATATTCTAATGCTCTGGATGAAATATCTTTTTCATATTGACTAGGCTCTGAAACTGGTTTTAAATGAAAGCAGTGCCCAACAGAGGTTGAAACGCAAATAGTATTATGCATCAATATGAAGGGTCTTGATTCATTTTAATTTTATCTCTTTGCAAACTGAATGTGCATAATGTTATCTTGATGTTCAGTCTCAACCTCTTCTATCTACATATCAAAATGTACAATAAGAAGATCAGTTTTTTCACTGAAAAAAAATCAGTGGGAACTGAAAAATAGGCAATGTACCTAAGCTTTACACGTTAATTTGCTTTGATTTCAAGTGGGTAAGGCATTGATTAACCCTATTTTCCTACAGCCAAAGCAAGACATTTTTACTTCAGCCGAGTTCACCTGCAGATATTTTCCATAGTTTGGAGCTATTCTTTGAAATATCTTTCACCTCTTTATTCCTTTCCTCTCCATGTTCCTTTTCTCCTCGCCCTGTCTCTCTCCAGCTGCAAGGATTTGTCTCCTAAAGGAGTGGGGGTGGGAGGGAACGAGGGATGAAAGCAGACAGGGAGCATGAGCCAGAGAATGCCAGGATCTGGCTTTTGTTATTGGTTGGCTGCTGCCTGATGGGTAGACTAGGGAGGAGAGAACTCTTCAGTCTGTTCTGACGGAGCCGAAGTACAGAAACCATATTTACAGGTAAGAGCAAAAGAGAAGGAAAAAAATTATTTTTCTTCAAAAGAGAATGCTTCTCAATTCCTACTGAGACAATTTTATGATATAGAAATTATTCTATAAGACATTTCCTTGAAAGTGTGTCCCTCTCATTACTTGAGGAAGCTTTGCAATGAGCTGTTCTCTCTCCCTGCAAAATCCTTAGCTGATAAAAACACCAGAGGCATGTCTTATCCTGGATAACTTTCTAGCAAGTGTTACAGAAGCAAAGTTAATGGATAAGATAAGTCATCATGTGTCTTTTATCGTTTGTTTTTATTCAAGTGTATGTTATTGGAAATCATAGGAAGGTTGAGGAAAGCTCGGTAACATTCACAGGTCCTTAGAAAATGGAGCTTTCTCTGAATATACAGTATAAAATTTCACAATGTGTTTAATAGTTACAACACAAGAAATAGTTTAGGAAAATAATTTTTGCAGGTGTAGACTCTTTTAGCACTAATTTAGCATGAATGATTTATATGCATTTTTTGAACTCACTCCTCTTGATAAACCTCATGCTATTGAGTAGCTATATCATTTTGTTTAGTAAATTGTAAGCTCATATGATAATTAAACAACTGTCTTTATTTATCAACATGTATGGAGCCGTTTCCATTTTCAAAGCTTAGAAACCTGTTTATGAAGGATTAAACACTGTTGTAAAAAATAGCATCTTATTAGGCAAGTTTCATTGGTAGTTTCCTTTATCAATCAAATATATCTAGATAAGGATTCCATCACTGTATTTATACTGTTGGTAATATCCCTAGGACAATATTTTTTAACAGCTCAAAAGTTAAGGTTTTACTTTACCAGTTGTTTCTTTCTCTTAATATTGTCTTTTATTTATAAGAGGGTAAATAATAAGGGTAAATGTATAGACTCAATGACACAGTAAAGACATGAAAAATAATTTTACTCCAAGTCCATTTAATATTATAGTGATTTTAATTCATAAATATAGGTCAATTAAGGATGGGGAAACTCACTAAAATGGAGCTCATTTTAAAAAAGGTCATTACTGACTTGAACACATTGACCATCAATTAATACTTGTTGATTATAATAATATAATAAAAGCCTTTCAATGATGTATGTGACTTGTTCATACATTTTCATATATTTTAAAAATACTCCTTTTGAATGATTCACAAACTAATAGGAATGAACTTGTACAATTTCTAAGGATTTTTTTGGTCTTGTGTTTGCTTTTTGGTTTTGTTTGAGAAATGAGATGGATTTTGTCTTTGGAGAACATACAAAAACATAACAGTTCTTGCAAAATTGAAAAAAGAGGGGGAAAAAAACTACTGAATATTGGGTAAAGATTTTCTAAATGAATGGAGAACTATCTTTAATTTCCTAAATGTGCTGAACGTAGCTATGTTTACACACTTAAGTGTCATATTGACCCAAGCAAATACTCTTGCATGACTTATTTTGAACTATTTCTGGATTTCAAAAATCTTATGATACTAAAATATTGCCATGTTTCTAATTATTCATGGATTCTTCTGATCTTGGTTTTCAAAACAAAATGATGGTAGAAATTAATCCATTCCTTAGACTGGAATTTAAGGTGATATGTAAGACCAGATATTCTTCTCCTGAAATGTGTTAAAGAAAATAAATTAAGGCAGTTATATTTTTTGAAAATTATAAATTCCAAGTAAATCTACCTCCAAGAATGAAGGGGAATTGATGAAAATTAGAGAGCAGAGTTCCACATGATTTTAAATTATTCTGTTTCCTTGGAAACCAGCTGCTGCAGATGCATTTTGCTTTCTTTGGCTAAAAATATCATCCTTTTAATAATTGGCAAGGGAAAGGTTCTGAATAAAACCAGAGTATATTGTTGCTGCTTTTTATAATTTCCTTAATGGCTCACATATTTTGGATGAAAAGTAGATAAACCCTTTCTCAATCAGCATTCCTATCATCCATGGGCAGACGTCTGCATGAGATAACTATGGTAGCTTTTACTGAAGAGACTACATGAAAAAGAGTGTGTGTGTGTGTGTGTGTGTGTGTGTGAGCGGGCTGGGGTGGAAGCAAGAGAAAAAAAAGTATGAAAGAAAAGAGTTAAGAGGTTCCTGTCCAAGTGAAGGATGAAACAAGGCAAATGAGAACCATGTAAGGCTGCTCTGTGAGAGATGCCAAAGCAAGACCATTTGTTTTTCCTTTAGTGCAAACATTAAGATTCAAATGTAGGTTTTTAATGGAGACCACTACATCCAACTTTGTCTCCTGTGCACAATACTTTCTTCCTTTTTTCTCTTTATGTTTGTAGTGGTTAGTAGGATACTGAGCAAGGCAATAAATTAAGAAACGTTTTTTTAATGTATTAGTCATTTTAGTCATAAAAAGAAAAGCTTGAGATATATGTTCAGTCTATGGATAGTGAAGAGGATTAAATACATATTTTGACAGATTAAGAATGTTTTTTACTTAATGTCCAGACTATCTTTTATTAATGTAGTCATTTCCTTACCTTTGTAATCTAATATATAAAAAATTATATATTTCAACAACCTAAAACCGTTTTTTATTAGTATTAAGGTAATATATTTGAAATTTAATAGAAATTATTATATATACACATATGTACTTTTTGTTTTATTTGAAGCCCTTTGCTTTTGTTTGGAAATAAAAATTCATTTTCTGTGGCTTTTCTTTATAAAAAATAAAAATCACTATTACCATCGTATTTTACTCTAGGCAATTTTTAAAATTAAAACATTTTCATTATAATTTTTTTTCTCTCGGCTATTTGGTGAGAGGGAAAATCAGCATAAAGCTGTTACGTCTTTCCTATTTTATAATAATTCAGTTGAGAGTCCTAACGCTATCTTCCCTTTACCATTTGTTTAAATGCTTTTGACATATAATATCTTATTTTCATAATATTAACCTTAGTGTATTAGATTTATTGTTAGCAATGGAGCAAATAAAGTACTACAAGCTTAAACCATGTTTTAATATATTTAATATCTAGGCAATACATTATTTAAAGTTAAATTAATTTGATATGTCAGTATGTTATTTTTCAAAAAGATTTAGGATAATGGGAAGTATTTAGCTTTTATCAATTAACACGAGCAAAGCACTTCAATGGCAGCACTTTCATTGTAAACACAGATGACATTAAAGAGCGCACTAACAGCAAATCAGATAGACTAGTACATGGATTATGCAACCTGTATAAATAACTCATTTCAGGCATAATCAAAATTACCAAGTATGTTTCAAGTTCCTTAAAATGATGCAGTGCATGGACTTACCCTAACTACAGATAATTTTTAAGTACGGTTTGTTAGTAGTGGTTCTTTACTGTTTCATGCTTCTTTATTTGCTAAAAGCAGCTTGCCAGATTTGTAGGGGAGTTTACACAGGTCTCTTCAGTCTCATAAAATGTATTCAGGAAAATGAAATATTAATGGTTTCCTCTATAATATAAGTAGACAACTTTATAGCTATAATGAAAATATGCTGGTTTGGCAAATAACCCCACATTGCTGGAAACGGAAGGGTGGGATTTAAAAGAAATGGAAATTCCAGGTTAAGAGAGCTCAGGTCAGGTTTCACAATGTTCAAACTGTGCTATGTACTTAAGGTAATTCAAGCAATGAAAAATCATGTTAACATTTGTACTATGGTAGGCCATAACTCAAATATATTCTTTTTTTTTTTTTTTTTTTTTGCGGTATGCGGGCCTCTCACTGTTGTGGCCTCCCCCGTTGCGGAGCACAGGCTCCGGACGCGCAGGCTCCGGACGCGCAGGCTCAGCGGCCATGGCTCACGGGCCCAGCCGCTCCGCGGCATATGGGATCCTCCCAGACCGGGGCACGAACCCGTATCCCCTGCATCGGCAGGCGGACTCTCAACCACTTGCGCCACCAGGGAGGCCCCTCAAATATATTCTTGATCAGAATTTATTTTTGACTTAGTATATACTGAATACCTGATAACATAGTAGAGGGCTTATATAGCTGTAGAAAGGGAGTTGGTCCAAAGCAGCATTATTACTCTTTAATTACCATTTCGTAAATCAAGGAGCAGGGAATGGATTTGCTTATCAAGCTAACGATCACATTTGGATGTTTCACATATCTCCGTGAACTCAGTTGGGCAAATCATTTGATTCCTTAGTCAACTGTTTAGATCTCAGTTGGTGACAAATTGACTAAGTAGTTTGATCTGAAAATTGTTGAATGTGCATAATTTGAGAATACAGACTCAGTATAACTTTTCAAGCATTTAATTCATAAAATTATGATGACCTTGATAAATGTCAATGCTACTTCTAAGGATCACACTTTAACAAGAAAACTACTTGATGGGAGATCAACTTTGCCATCCATTCATTTTAGTCTCATGGCCAAAAGATGGTAGCCATGTGATTTATTTCCAAAGAGTCTTTGTACTTTAGTGAGATCAAGAGCTTAACACATTATCTTCCAATACAACAACAAAAGGTGGTACACACAACACATTTCTATATTTCTCCTGACTCACATGCACATTTGTAACAATATTAAATCACCAGGTAAAAGTAGTTCTTATGTAAATTTTTATATGTTTAAACGATATTGACTACAAAGTCCTTTAGCAAACACTCATTTAATTTTCTTATTCCCTTTCAATATTTTAGTCTTCCATTATGCTAGACGTGTGGAACTGGCCTATAGAGATAATCCCTTCCTTGACTGCTTATTTTACCTATGAACAAAGTAAGGCACAGAGAAGGGTTCCCACAATAATTTTTTTAGTGGGAAACTGAACATTATGTAAAATAAGAATAGCCAAACACTATGAGTTTGTATTAAATATTGGATATAATGCGTTAAATACTGGATGGATGAAAAGCAGAGTTTAGGAGGACTTTGGAAGAAGGTGGAAAAACATGGTGTGGCCAGGTAGTCCCCAATGCGTAACAACACAGGAATTTTAGAGTTGCACAGAACTCTTCTCTTTAGTCCTGTTTTTGGTTTCCTGTCAGCCTGATCACTTTGTCTTACCGTCATAATCTCCTTGACTTTCTGTGAGTTTGCTGTCAGGATCAAAAATGCATTTTAGTTTTGTTTTTCTAGTAAGTGTTTTTAGAGTTAGCTGCTGTCATATTGTGGATATATCACAACATACTTAATAAATGAAACAAGTAATTTCCTAAACAGGACTCCTGAATGTATTTACAAAAATTTTCATTTCCTTTTCTATCTCAGGTTAGGCTAGCCAGGGAAAATCAACATTCGTCATCAGACATTACCCAGGTAATTCTGGTTTTGATGCTGTCAGCATATTAAGGCTGAAAGATTCTGGGAAAAGTTTTCAAAATTTATTTTAAAACTTCTTGCTTCACTGTCTCAAAATTCCTTTTTTGTAGTTCATAAAACTCAAACCTTAGGTTGTTTGACCACTGTGATATCTAAATCAGTAAGGGGCCCCAAGTGGACTCTCCCAACCTGCCCACTGAAGTCCCCTAGGACTGAGGGTCAAATGGGAAACTCTGCACTTAGGGATTCCATTGTAAGCTTCTATATTCAGAGATCTTCACACACTATGGGCAGGGCCATAGCTAGCAGCCTCAGGGCCACCTCAGTCCTATCCTGTGCTCCCTGCCATTACTTCTTAGTGTGGTCCTTCCAATCACTTCTAGGACCTCTCTATAACCTTTTATCAACTCAATTATAATTCTGTGGCAGGAGGTTTCCTGTGTCTTGTATCATCAACATCTACCATAATGCCTGATACATTTTATATATCAAAATTGTATCAAAATTGTTTTTCTGACTGCATAAATAAGTGAATAATCTTGTCAGATTATTCTTACCCTTTTCTTGCACCTTCCCCAGTGACAGACACTCATTACATGCTAAAGATAGTCCCTTTCTTTCATGTGCTTCTTTGTTAACACTCTTCAGTGTGATAATGTTCGTGTCACATAAATGTCATTAAGCCATGCAAAATTTTGTATTGCAGACTTTTTATTATGCAAACTCCTTTTGACCTCTCTGGCTTTAACAGGGGATTTCATCTCTATGCAGTCCCCATTTCATGACTCCCTGCACTGTGCTGTTCCATTATACTATTCTTCTGTTTCTGATCACATGCATATACAGGCACACACACACAGATCATCATCATATAGTAAATCAATGGACTAATTGTAAATTAATGTAATTAATTTTTATATTAACATGTAATATAAATGTTAAATAATGTTTATGTAAGAAAATATAGTAATAAGTATTTTACCAATCTCTGATACATATACCCTCTCTCAATAAATCCCCACTTTCTTGAGTCAAAGTTATTCAGCAACATTTGATTAAATTGTTCAGCAATATTTTTCTTCTGTTCCAGGTCCACTTTCTGCCATTTATCTTGTGTTGTGGTGAACAATTTTAAGTCATCATGTTTGGCAGAAGGCAATGCTGAATCAGCTACAAAGAATCTAAGGGTGTGTACTAAGAGTTAATGTACCCATTTTACTGGAGTTTAATATGTCTCAAGGTAAAGGCAAGCAGATAATACGGGACAGGTGGAAGTCCCAGTCTGCCACAGCAAGGTAGAACTTACTGAAAAAAGAAAGGAATGTCACGCCATGATGTAATGTCTGGGGAGTCTATAGAGAAAGAACAACTGCTAATAGCTAATATATCTTTAAATATGCTTATGTGTGTGGAGACTGTACTGTGGGTGTACATATATACCCCTTAAATGAAGGATTCAGTCAGCCAGTCAGCACATCTGCTTCTAGAAATGCATACTCTAGTACAAACTGGGTACTGTAACTTGGCTAACCTATTAGTTCTTTAGATAGTACAGCCTAGTGATTGATGAAATGCATAATGATTGATGGAATGCATAATAAACTTTGCACCTATACAATCTATAGTTCAACTCCCAAACATGCTATCTTACTGCCTGTGTAAATGTGGGCAAGTTACTTAAGCTATCAGAGCCTCTGTTTCCCTTTCTGTGAAATTCAGTTATTATTTACCTGGGTGATATTGTAAAGACTGATAAATCCATGTAGAACATTTTTCACTACAGAAGTTAAGACACAGTCAGGAATTGTGTGCAATTTCATTTGTTATAGTTAGTCATCCTTTTCTGTTAATAAACCAAGAATGGAAGGAGCAAAATAATCCCCAGGGTTTTTAATGGCTTCCTAAATACTGTTCCTCATTAGGGGGTTAAAAAATTCCTTTTTTTCCCCATATTAACTGCAGTTAACTCATTGGATATTAGCTGGCTAAATTAATACGGTATGAGATAGTAAAATTGCAAAAACAATTTAAGCAGTAAGATACCATCAGGAGTCAAGGAAGAGTGTAATGATTAAAATATGATTTCAAGTGCCAAAATGCCCAGGTTCGGGTGCTGCCTGTAAGACTAATTAGCTTTATGACCTTGGCTCATCATCTAACCTCTCTGTGCTTCAGTTTTTAATCTGAAAATGACGTTAATAATAATGCCTACCTCCTATGCATACAACAAAGATTAAATAAGTTGATATATGTCGTATTGCTTTTCTATTGCCTTGCAACAAATTACCACAAATTTAGCAATTTAAACAATGTCCACTTATTATCAGATAGTACTGTAGGTCAGAAGTCCTGCAGAGTGTGGCTAAATTCTTAGCCACAAGGCTGAAATCAGGGTCAGCACAGCTGAATGCTTGTCTGGTCACTCTGGGGGAAAGCCTATCTCAAAGCTCATACTTGTTGGCAGAATTCAGTTCCTTGTGCTTCTAGGACTAGGGTCCCTGTTTCCTCCTTGCTGCAGCTGGAGCCACTCTCAGCTCCTAGAGGCTGCACACATTCCTTGTCATGTGACCCCTTCTATCTTCAAAGTCAACCACAGAGAATCTCTCTTGTGTGGAATCCTTCTCACCCTTAATTTCTGTTCTCTAAATTTAAAGTTTTATGTGATTAATTCAGACCCACCTGGATAATCTACCAGGTCGCTGATTTGGGACCAACATTATATATGCAAATTCCCTTTGCCCTATAATGTGAACATAACAGAGTGCTATTTCACCATATTCACAATCCTGGGGTTATACAAAGAGCGCACACCAGAAGGTGAGCAATCTTGTATACCACCTTAGAATCCAACATAATACATACGTAAAATGCCAGAACAGTGCATGGCATATAGTAAGCATGATGTGTGTTAGCTCTTATTCTTACTGAATATATGAAAAATTTATAAAATTAAAAAAAAACAGCAATGTTGCAGTAATGACAAGGGTATAGTGAAATGACATCCTACTGCACCATTAAAGACATAAATTGGTAGAACCTTTCTAACAGGTAATTTGGCAATGTGTACTGAAAGCCTGGTAATTCCACATCTAGGAATTCATCCTAGAGATATAATCAGAGATGTACACAAAGATATATGAAAGAATATGTTAATTATATGGAGATTTATAATAAATATTTAAAAAGAAACCAAGCATCTCCCTTAGAATTGTAGTTAAATATTATTGCATAGCTATTCAATGAAATGCTGTGTAGCCTTAAACACAAAAATGAAAATCAAATAAAAATAAGTGGTTTAGAAAATTATTTAATGAGAAGGGAACATACTCATGTTATAAGTGGAGAAATTATAGGTTACAAAATTGCATATATAGTGTTAATCAATTAGTACTCCTTTCTGGAGTGTGAAGTGGCCTTTCGGCAAGACAGGTTCACTTGACAAGGGAGGGAATATACCCTGATGCTGTCTGTCTGGTCATGCCCATCCACCCAAAGAACAAGGGTATCCTCAAAAGAAGACTTTGTAGCATCTCCCCTAGTTTTCTGTCCTGTTGCCGTTTATTCCATGCCTTAAAGAGAAATGGCATGTTCTCGTCGCTCACTTCTATTTATAGCCCCCCCTATACTGAACTGACTAAATTACACTCTTAGTCAAGACTTTAGTGTATTGGTTTTGTTTTGTTTTAGCTATAATGCCAAGCATCTGGCATTCATAATACATACCAACAGAGGACATAGAAATACCTACAGTACACATTCTAACACTATAAAACAGTTACTACTAACCCCATTTAACAGGTGAGAAAACTTTGGCTCAGAGAAATTAAGTAACTCACTAAAGAACTATTTAAGAAAATGGTGAAACCAGGTTTTCAAGCAACTGGCTTCACCCTTTTCACCATACCAGTGACTCCTGGTAGTTCCTGGGACACTATTACATTTTTAAAAATTTCCCCAGAAAATTTTAATGATTAGCCTCGTCTAAGTCCTACTGTAGGACACATCACCACTTTCCGTATACCTGAAGGCAAATTTGTGCAGTGCAGACTGCTTTTTTCTCCTAAGCTTTTTCCAGCTCCAGGCTCTCAGGTTCTAAATTTTAAATTAACAGATGTGTTTTTAATTGGGGGATCCAGATATCACCACAAGTTCAGATTAAAGCAATTCATCCCATTTCCCTCTCAACCCAAAGGGAGATGTACCAAATTTCATAATCTTTGAAACTAGCATTTCTCCATAGATACTACAACCCAGGCTAATTTCTTCTACTTCTTGATCTTCTGTGACTTAACTCTTGATAAATATCACTGCCCAGATCTCTCAAGTCACCAAATTGTCCATTTCTCCTTTGGGGATTTTCTTCCATTCTTTATAAACTCTTTCTCCCATGTCCTACTTTCCCTTCATATCCCCAGGGCCATTCAATCCCCAGGGCCATTTCACTTTTATTCACATTTATTCTGCATCCGTCTCTAGATCCAACAATCTGTCCTCATTCTTGTTCTAGTCTTTGTCAATTAACCTTAGTAATCAACACAAGCCCATGGTTGTATCCCAGCTCTATAGAAGTGTCCTTATAGTGGGGGAATAAGGGGAACTTAAAAAAATATATATGGTTGTGAAGGTTTACTATTTAGTGTATTTAGGCTCTCTGGTGTCATATATTCATAAAATCAATCATTGGATACTTTATTCCGTAAAACTTGCCTAACAACAACAAATACTTAAGTTCTTGGGGGAGATCCATATAAACTCTGAACTACTATTTTTAGAAAAATAATTTCCATTTGTAGAAAGGGCAATGTACCCAACATTCACGGTAGTTCTGACCTCAAAATGACAAATTATGTTTTTACTTTTAGATTCTTTTAGTGACCTGTCTCAATTCAGTTATTTCTCCTTACATCATAAATTGAACATAAAAATTAATAATTTATTTTCTTCCCCTACTCCTAAATGCTAGTAATCTTTTGTCTTTTGAGTGTCTTGGTTTGTATAAAAACATTCACTGTCATTTTGAATATTTTAATTCAAGATATGACTCTGCTATTTGACTGATAAACAAAATTATGACTATTTTCATATTAGGAGCAGTATTAAGAAAATTGTATTATTTTATATACTTTTCAAAAGGAATTATTGGATATAGGATTAATAAGAATACTATTAGATAGATAAAGAGAACCTAAGTCGACTCCTTTTTTTTTTGCGGTACTTGGGCCTCTCACTGTTTGTGGCCTCTCCCGTTGTGGAGCACAGGCTCTGGACGCGCAGGCTCAGCGGCCATGGCCCACGGGCCTAGCTGCTCCACGGTATGTGGGATCTTCCTGGATTGGGGCACAAACCCGGGTCCCCTCCATCGGCAGGCGGACTCTCAACCACTGTGCCACCAGGGAAGCCCATCTCCATTTTTTTTTTTTTGGACCTAGGAAACATAGGACCTTGTTAAGGGACCCTGAATTAGAATTCTAAAACTTCTGAGTTTTAACAAATATCATAATCTTTTAGGTGCTAGAAAATATAAATCAAGTCATCCATACTTCTGTCTGTTTGCTAACAGTTTCATCCAGCCATGTACTCTCAAAAGAGCATTCTGTGTTATAGGGTGACAATATTGTTTAGTATTGCTCTCCCTGGACTATGTGGCTGGGACAAACTCAATCAAGGACATTCATAATAACTCTGTTCTCCCTTCCCACCTATTACTGCAGATATCTGAATGGGGGTAGCATCTTAATCTCTCTCACAATTTAACTTCTGCATGATCTCACTGTCTGTTGCCATGGAAATAATTGTAACATTGCAATTTTAGTACTACAGCCAGAGTACATTACAGTAGAATCAAACTGGCAGACACAAAGTAGGATGAATCTATTTTTCCTCTCTCCCTCTCTCCAAATATTTCTCATGCTTTTGGACATTTTTTCCCACCCTTTCTTTGTGTTTACTCAGCTAATTACACAGTTCATTCTCTCTTTAATGACCCTGTGCAAGTTTCTTCAAGGTCACCAGAACTAAAAGTATAAATGTGAGCAAATCCACCCAAATTATTTACATCGATTTCATACCAGTTAAGGAAAAACTTCCAAATAGCTTCCTATAAGGATTAAACAGGGTACATCAACATTTAAAAAAATCCATCAACAGCACTCAGTTTTTAGGAGGTTTTCTGCAATTCTTTTAAAATCTCCGTAAGTCGCTTGAAGGTAAGAGAGACTCTTCAACCGATTGCTTTCAAACCAGGTCAACTCCAAGCCAGAATCCTATAACCCTTGCAGTAGCAAGTAGTAGTTATGGATTTTACTTTAAAAAAAATCTTGAATGAGTAACTTTAGGGAGGGTGGTGGATAAAATAGTTATTAACTCTTTGCCTCCATTTTCCCATCAATAAGTAAATCTTTGATAATGGTCACCACCCATATAATGCTTCTTCTCTACCAAATTAAAAGAAGTATTCCTTTAGAGTAATAAAGGAAAGCCTTCTTTTTCATTTTATTTGCCAAAGCAGTACCACAAAGTGGTAGGATATATCAGAATTGGTCCTATTTAAAACTTAACAGGAAAGGTGGCTCCCACCATCATCAAGTATTTGGTAAATTTAGAGACCAGAGATGGTTGTAGGTAAAATTAAGTAACCACATTACTTTGGGTAGCACTTTGACTTTCCTTCCCCTTCTAACTTCGTTCTAAATTCTTTCCCCACCAAAGAAACCTCTTCAACCCTCTGACTGGTCAGGTTCTGATTTTAACTGTTCATCTGAGCTGCCAAGTCCTCCTCAATTCCAGGACTTTTCCATTCCCCATCAAATCTACCTTTCCTTTACCGTAGGCCCTCTTTTTTTTTTTTTTTTCTTAATGAAACAATAGGCAAATTCGTGGTCTTTTTTTTCTTTTTCTTTTTTTTTGGCCATGCAGCACGGCATGTGGTATCTTAGTTCCTGGGCCAGGGATTGAACGTGTGCCCCCTGCAGTGGAAGCACGGAGCCTCAACCACTGGACCACCAGGGAAGTCCAGAATGAGTGGTCCTTTTAAAGTACAAGTGAGATCTTATCATTCCACTACTTACGCCCTTCATCTCATGTAGAGTAATATCCAAAGTCCTTACTGACTCTACACAGTCTAGCTCCCAATACCTGTCTAACCTCATTGCCTACTATGCCCAACCCAGGACCTCGGCACTCACCACTCCTTTGGCCTGGCCTGCTCTTCCCCCAGATGTCAAAATTGCTGGCTCCCTTACCTTCCCCACTGTAACATTAGCTCACCAAGTAATTAAAAATGCAATGTTCTCTATCAGCCAATCTCTTAGTCACTATACCACTTGACTACTTATCTTTCTTCATAGTATTTAACTCTACAGGACATATTATATCTTTAATTTACTTATCTGTTTATTATTTGTTTACCCCTTCCCCCATCAACACCCAGAAAGTAAGCATCATTAGAGGAAGGAATTTTTTTTCTGTGTTTTTACTATATTGCTTTCTAGCGATAGTCACTATAATAGTCACTGGTTCATGCTAGAAGCTCAAGAGATGTTTATTGAATAAATAATAAGTGGCCCCTTAACAAAGTTCAGAAAACATCTCTCTTTTCTATAGAATGGCACAAATATCTGAACGAAGACACAGAGTCCCTTACTCAACAATCTGAACTGGAATATATTAAAAGAACAAGACAATTGTTGTTTAGTGTTGAGGCTTTCAGGATACAGTATGGTAGAGGATGTTCTTTCAGAAGTAAAACGATATGCCAGTTAAGGATACTAGGAAGCAGAAAGTACAGAACAGAGGAAGCCAGTCAGCAGAAGGACCTGGAGCACATATGCCCCACAGAAGCATAGCTACCAAAACTGAGAGACTCCATGAGGTCACTGAGAGACACAATGAAAGTGGCCAGACTTCTTAAGAAAGTCACGCTAATCAGCTTGGTTCCTTATTACAGATAGGACTGCCATGCTAACTTTTGATGGCTTAAGATATTACCTCTCTCTGGTAGTATACTACCTCTCTTTGCACATGTATTGTGCAAGCATCTTTTGTGAAATAAGTTTGTTCCCCCAACTTATGTATCTCTAGTAAAGGCATTTCAGGTATTGTGTTGGGCTAGTGGGGAAGAGAATGTTTTGATTCCTTTGTCTGTTGACACTTCCAAGTCACAGATCTGAACCATTCTTTGTTTATTTTATAGAGCCAATCCAAGAGGGGTTTTAAATTACAATGTAATCTAAAAACCACTCCTTTATAAGCAAAATTAATAAGGGAAAGGAAGATGGGGCATGTGAAAGCTAACAATGTAAAGGATTGCTTCTGAATGTGATTGTGGCATTGGCCAGATTTTAGAGTGTGTTAAATTGGGATAGCATGGAGCTGAAATGACCTGGACTGAGTAGTAGCTTCCCACTTTGGCCTGGGTGTACACCTCCAGTTTGCCATAGTTCACACTGCTTACTCCCCACTGTCTCTTTGGTTGTGAGACCATTTATTATTGTTCCTATGCTATCATTTTCCTTCGGGTAGAAAAGTATTTCTTGATACCTTTGTTACAAATAACAGTAGACAAATGAGAAGACTGAGATGACTTCATGATTTTATTATATCTGACCCTTTTTATTCATTGAGGTTAACTGCCATTGTAAGAATTTGTGTTTGCAACCGCTGATTACCTTAAGAGTTACTTTATGGCTATGAAGAAATTATTACTCTCAGAGGTCTAATGACTCATCTAAATTGACATTAACAAATTTTTAAAAATGCATCAGCCTACCTCTGACTGGCTTTCACTGGCCATGTTGATACAAGAGTGAAGAGACTTAAATTAATATTTTATCCAGCAAAAGATTTAGGACTGTGATTTACCCTGTATTAAATCTAGTCTGCCAACCTCTGTGGTATAGGACTCAAGAATTCCCTGTAGCTCTGCTGAACTGACTGGAAACATTATAAGGCATCTAAATTCTGTAGGTATAGCCATTCCTAGCAACCAATTTGATTTTTGATGGACAAAGAGTCCCAGGAAAATAGATGCCTTTGTACCTGAGAAAAAAGAAATCCCAAGCAACATAGACATGCCCTAATCAGTATGCTCCGGGTATGACAGCATGCAAGTGAGTGATCTATTTCGTTCTGAACCCCCGCTCTGTCAGTGACAGTATGTGATTTACCAGAACAAATCAAATAAATATAGTTGACTCCTGTATTTGACTCAAAACACTGAGCCATATTTCCTTACGCAGCCCTCTGAATTCACATTCTTAATTTTGACTTTTTCTCATAAAATACTGTTGTCAGAATAAGAATGCAAATAGCAAGAATCAGGGTAGAACTGTTTTCAATGCTTTCAAACATTGTGTAAAGAATGATTTCTGCATGGATATGATACTCTGGCGGATGTGGTTCAAAATATTACAACCCCCCAAAACAATTTGGAGACCTTGACTATGCAATCAGTGGTCAGATGTTTCAATGCTCTGTTGCTCCCGTTCCTGCTACAGGTACATGCGACAGCGCTGCAGCGATGAGTGGAATTTTAAAGGGGAAGTTGGAAGAAATTGAAGGCTCCGCACCCTGCTCCTCTGTGCAGGAATCTGATGATGAAGTTTTTAGCTGTGACAGTGCTGCCAGCGTTGATAGTGTCTATCTGTCCACTTCTAATCATTTCACTGGTGAGTATCTGAGACTGTATTTCAGGTTGTACTCTAAATTGTGTTGTATGGTCGATTCTTGGAGTTTTTATCTGCTGGCTTATATCTGCCCCTAAGTTGTTTATCATAACAGACTTAATTTGCAAAACATGATACCATTTTGGTTAATTAAGTCTCAGTAGTTTACTCCTGTTTCTTTCTACAGAGTGAGTATGAGAGGCAGAAATGAGTCCAAACAAAGTTAAGCAAATAGCAATTGAAAATAATTTCCTATGTGTCTTCAGTTTTCTGAAATAGATTCATCTTTTCAAAATTAAATCATCTGAGCTCTTTTGAACATCTAATAATAGTCAGTGAGTTGTGGAATACTTGCAGTACTGAGTACAAAACATTCACTTCCCAGATGAGAAAACGGTGTTTGTTTTTAAAAGAATGCTGCTCTGAAATAAAAGCCTTGAAAACCCTAAAATTCTGTAGTCGTTTGGATCCTGGTAAACCTCAGACCCAAGGCCAGGTTCATGCACTACAGTAAATGCAGCTTTCTACACATATATACTTCTCCTAAGCAGTTCATGTGAACAACATCATTTAACTTAAGGTGATATGTTCAAACTTAAAATTGTAGCCATTTAAAGTTGCATTCCTTGTAACAGATGCTCATATGAAGATTTTGAAATAGGCAAATACTTTCCAACATTTCCATGTCCACTCAACACCAGTCATTAGGAGACTGATGATTTTCAAATTATGTTTTAGAAGAGTTTACATCATTCAAAGCAAAACTAAACAAGGTCAATAAAAACACCTGGGACATTTGTGTTTGGGGATTTTTCAGCTCACCAAAACAGCCTTTAAAAATTCACACTCAAGTTTATACAATGTGGTTCTGTGAACCCTCTAATTCCATTTTTAACCTTCCTCTCCATTTCTAACCTTTGTTTCCCTGACCGCCAAGGATTCAAAAGTTTGTTTGGTATTCATGAATTCTCCCTCATCACTGTTAGAAGGATTTAGAATAAAAATAGGTGTAACTTTATAGGAATGTTTAGCCTCTGTATTATTTATCTCTTGACGAAAGTAGAACTTATTTTTAAAGAACTTGTAGAAAATATAAAAAAAGTAAGGAGAAGATAAAGGAACACTTGGGAAAAGGGAGAAAACAATAGCTGTTTTGAGAACAAGATTCTCTAGTTACATAGGAAAGTTACTGTCAATCAATGGATTTGGGGGATACGTTTTGTTTGAAATTTATCTATAGACTTCTGCTTGTTCCTCTAAGTGACTGTAGCTTTGTGGTAGGCAAAGCTGTCACCCACCGTGCCTAGAAGAGCACTGAACATTGAATGATGCTTAGACTTCTTTATTGAGTGAACAGATTAATTTTCAGACAATTTTTACACATTTTTTGATAAATAAAAATTGTATATATTTAATGTGCACAACATGATGTTTTGACTTATGTATGCATTGTGAAATTATTATCACATTCAAGCTAATTAACATTTCCCTCACATCACAGTTACCTTTTTTTCCTTTTTTGGTGGTGGTGGTGGTGAGAACATAAGATCTACTCTTCTGGCAAATTTCAAGAATGAAATACATTATTTTTATAATTTCAGATGATTTTTTTTAAACTGGAGAGAATGAATCTACTGGATGCCCTTATCCTTAGAAAAGCAACAGTACACGTTTAAATTCAAGAGTCTCAGGAACACTATTAAATTCCTTTTCTGTGTACCTTGAGAGTGCTCCTTCTCCAAGCCCTAGAGCACGGCAGGAGCTCCTAGTATTTCTCAACTGTTACCCCTTTAGCCACTCCCGAACAACACCATCAATCTAGACCCTGTTTCTTTGAGATCTTCCTACTCTAGTGCAGTGCAGCATTTTCCACACACCTGTGATTTGTTTTTTTGTTTTGTTTTTTTGCGGTACACGGGCCTCTCACTGTTGTGGCCTCTCCCGTTGTGGAGCACAGGCTCCGGACGCGCAGGCTCAGCAGCCATGGCTCACGGGCCCAGCCACTCCGCGGCATGTGGGATCCTCCTGGACCAGGGCACAAACCCGTGTCCCCTTCATCGGCAGGTGGACTCTCAACCACTGCGCCACCAGGGAAGCCCTGTGATTTGTTTTTAAACCTTCAGCATGCTTAAACCTCCTCCCTCCTGTCTATGCTTCTCCTAAAGTTACAAATTGACTCTCTCCTGGAAAAATCAATTGCAGGCCTTCTCTATGCAAGGTGCCTATTGATTTCTATAGCTTGTGAGTTCACAAAGTACCTATAATGTTCATTTAAACACCATCAGGTCTTACAATTGCAGATCAAAATACTTTCCAGATGAAAGTACTGTTCTAGTAGTGTACAGGGGTTTGAAAAATGATAGTTCAGGCACTTGTTATGAGCACCTCAACAGTTCCCTGTAGGGTAAAAGTTTGAGTGGAGGGTGGTTTTATTTTGATAAAATAAACTATTTGATAACTATTTTGCTATCTGGTCATAACTTTCCTGCTTCATCACCATGGCATGAGTCTATGGAGGAGGAGATGTCTGTTGTGTACAGAGGAGACAGCAAGCTAGTGAAAGCGGCCGCGAAGTTTGATTAGCTCTTCCAGCTACTTTTCGTTGCAAGTATTCAAGGGTTTTGAGGGAAATATTCACCGATACTCCACTGTAAGGAAACAGTGGTATGCATCATTGAGCACCTTGTAACTGAACGTGTGAGGATAACAACGATTTGGGATAAACGGTGGGGAGGAGGGGTAAAAAAACAAAATAGATGGAAATGTGACAGTAACAGGGCGATTTCCTGTTACTGTGGGTTATTCTCAGCCTGATCTCCAGTACAAAAGCTTATTATTTAGTAAAATTGGGCAAACTGAGGAAGAAAATGCATTTGAATTTTTTTAGAGGATCCAATGATCTTATATATGAGTAAGAAAAAAAATAGTAGAGTCAACCCTCATTTTGAATTCAAAGAATGTTAGAACTAGTAGAGCCTTTGAGAACATCTAGACTGACCCTTATTTTACAGATGTGGAGACCACAGCCCAGGGAGAGTTACTTGACAAGAATCCAAATGTGAGCTAGTGGCAGAGAACCTTATTGTAGATCCCTAGAGGACTGACCTTTCTACTAGACTGTGCTGCTCTCTGATGGGTCTGTTATATCACTGACTACTAAGTAGAGGGACCCAAATCATCAAGTGAAAGACATGGCTGTATCTTTTGTGCCAGCTCCTCTTAGAAACAGAATGAGCCCATCTTTCGGCATCTCATCTCTGTTGCCTTTTTCTTCAGTTGGTTTCTATTGAAAGTGTGCATATCTCCTGGCTGTAATACAATGCCAGTGACGAGTTTATGAATAAATTCAATGAGCATAAAGAAGTAGTGGACAGAGAATTCGATCTGAGTGTGAATGAACCATTTCTCTTCCTCCTGCTGTAAGTGACAGGGCAGACTGTTGAGATTTTGCTTGTGTGTCCCTGACATTGATGAAAATATCTTACAGCAAACATGTTGTTTTACATTTACATGAATGAAATTGGTTTGTCTTGGTGACATAATGCTACTTGTGATAATGTGAAAATGTTAGGATGAAAAGTAGGTGAGATGCAGTTTGCTGTGTGCATCTTCACTGGCAGCTAACAAATAGAAGGTTATTTCATTTACTTTAGAAGTAAAACCTTTGTATATTCCACTTTTGCCAGAAGGGTGAATGGTCATCCTGGATTCCCTGAAAAAAAAAAAAATAATGATACCCTTCCATCCCTTGAACTCCAGGACCCTACATTACTTTTACTTGTTCAATAATTCAAGACTTCAGAAGCCCACTTAACTTGCATTTCAATGAGACTCAGTCACAGCTTCTGACTGAATGCAGTAATTATATTCCATTTTACTGGCTAGGTAAAGAATTGACTTTTATGTTTGCTTGTTTGTTTTAAGCCCTGAAAAACTTAAATTTGGCTTTAAATGTAAAAGCACAATTAGACCGAGTTTCAAATAAAATTTTATGTATTGATATCGTAGTGAATCTAGAAAAACAACACATTGCTTGTGGTTTTAACTCTCAGTTAGGTACTATAAAAAACTAATTATAAAGATAGTTCTGGTGGTGTTAATGGTACTATTTCTTACATTATTCAAGGGATAAGGCCCTATTAGCATGAGATCCAAAATACTTTATAGAAAATCTTTCATTTTTCCGCAGCTCTTATTTACTCAGGATGTCTATAGATGGAACTGATCTTGTAGCTGAATTTCATAAAGAGTAGAAGTAGAACTGCTATTAAATATTAAAGACACCACCTTTACATTAGTGATCAGAATATTTTCACCTGACAATGTAATTTGTTTACAAATATTTCTTAGAGTATTTGTATTTTATAAACTTCTTGATAAGAATCATATCTTTATTTTGGGGTCATCTAGAAGTGGTCATGGGCAATAAGGAGATGATTACCCAATTGCAAAATAGTGTGACTTGAAAAATGGATCCAAATGAATTTAGGTGATTAAAATTCCACTCAGCATTTTCAGAGTCCCATAATCTTTTGGCTTTGGTTTGAATACCAGAGGCTGACTGGCATGATACTTGTTGTTTATGATGGTGATGATAAAATCATAGTGCCTGAAGCAACTGTCCTTGTGTTTCTCAAAAGATTTTAAAATTCATCATGCAGATCAGGCAATCTGATGCTTTCTGACAGCTCCAGGGAAGTATACTTGTGTGCATGTGAATGCAAAAAAGAATTAAACCTGGTTCTGCTAAAAAAAAAAAAAAAAAAAAAAAAAAGCCAGTTGGTGCTATTTCTGAATTGGCTGCAATATTTAACCATTTCACTCTGGAAAGTACTTGTTTGTACTCTGAAAATGTTACTTCTTTTTTTGTCTGAAGAATTTGGGAATAAACAGGGAATGTTTTAGGGCCACAGAATTATTGTACCATATGTTTTATATGTTCGGCTACAGTGATCAGGCATGAACTAGAATAGTTAAGTGTCTGAAATTTACTGAATTCCACTGAGTATTAGATTAAGGTTAAAAGTACTGTTTTTAAATGTAATGAAGAAAGAGCAGTCACAATAAATATAACAAAACATAAATATTTGATTTTCAACCAAAGGTCAGCATATAAAAACTAGAAAGGCATTTTCTTTGAATGGTGTTTAATTTTCAGGTAGGAAAGCATATATGTATATGTATAGCTGATTCACTTTGTTATAAAGCAGAAACTAACACACCATTGTAAAGCAATTATACTCCAATAAAGATGTTTTAAAAAAAGAGAAAAAAATAAATAAAATTGGAATGGACACTCAATTTTTTGCATTTGGCTTTATCTCATCTCACAAATATTATAACAATGGAGCAGTAATGAAGATCGATTTATGTAATTTATAATTCTAGAAATTTGAATAAAATGTTATGAAACTTGCTTTACATGATGAACTATTAAATCATTTTAAGATCCTTAATGGATATCTGCAGTGGTCTTAGCATGACAAAAAACAAAAACAAAAATAAAAACCTCAAACCAAATTCTAATAAAACAATTTCCAAAGTACTGTGAAAGCTGGTGAAGATTGCTGCACCAAGTGCTAAAAGCACTAGATATTTCTGGCTGAAATATAATAGTGGGTCCCATTAATTGTGATATTGTGGAGACTGAAATGCGCTCAGTGTTATATATTTTTATGCCATGATTGAATGATAATGTTAGTGGATATAAAAATGTATATATTTTAGTTTTAAATCATATTAATAAAATTACTTTTAAATATTCACAATTAAGAATACTTAATATATTTGATTTTAAACTTTGCTCTGATGCCCACGATTTATACATTTCAAAAAATGTATATATTTTGAATCTTAACAATGCCAGCATTTGGGGTATTTAATTCCATCTTTGAGGAAACTTGTTTGGAAGAAATAAGGACTATTAATTTTAAACATAGTTAATTTTTCTAACTTTTTAACCTGTTCTATTTCATAATTTCTCCAAAGATGTTGTCCCTTATCTTCTTGCTATGTCAGCTCTGACTTTCTGTTGTTTGCTGTTTCTATGACAACCATCATGTTGGCTTGAAGAGAGTAGTACATATTTCAGATACATATACAATTCTAGACACACACACACACACTCTTTTAGAATTTTTTATTTACCAAAAAATTTGATGACTAGGCTGACAATTATAGTGGTCATTAATCAGTACTAAAATTAAATGCTATGCTAACATCATGGCTCCATAAGGTATGTATCATATATTTGACCTAGATTTTTAAAAAAATATGCATAAAGCTAGATGAGCTGCAAAAGAAAACTGAGGGAGTAAACTTAACTAAAATTTATGGACACTAATAAAGAAGCGTATATATATTTAAAAGTCCCCTCAATATGAGATAAATATTTTGATGAAAAAAAGAATGAATGGAATTCTGGATAAACAACCTAAATTAGCATTGTTATTTTCAATAAAACAGCTCTTACATTTTTAGGATTCGCTAGCTTTGCAGCTAGAATATGGAAATGGTTGAAGTTTATAATTACAATATTTTAAGTTCCTTGATGGCAAGGGCTGTGTCTTATATTTCCCCCACATTACTTAATGTTAATAATCATAATAGCAAGCTTTATTAAACATTTTATCACTTGCCAGACATTGTGTTAGATGATTTAAACAAATTATTTTATTTGATTCTTATAACACTAAGTCCTAAATAAATTTATTTTTGATTGGTATGTTCATGACTTTTTTCTAAAAAGTACATGTCTTAATTGATCAAATGATTTCTGTCATCTTAAACATGACATGAGTGAAGTGAAATAGGCTAACTAATTGTATAGAAATTAATTAAGATTGCTGCATACAATTAGGGTCTCCTTCAACAGGTACAGACTCATAGGAAAAATATTTTCATATCAAATGTTCATGGTTTCCAATGTATGCATATAATATTGTCAGTATAAATGAAATCACTCTCCAAACTTCCTACATAGTTTTAAATTTATTAATAAGTCAGAATTCAATATTCTAAGATTAGAACACTGAAATATTTTGAATCAATATATTTAACGTTTATTTATTACTTTAAAAAGCTAAATATTTAAAAAATTTTAGCTTTAATTTTTGCAGTATTTTTTCTTATGGTGAAAAATTATAAAGAAACTATATGCTATGCAATTGGTTAAATAATCTATGGAAAACCCATATAATAGATTCCCATGTGGCCATTAAAAAGAGCTAAACAAATGTATCTATTGACATGAAAATATATTCACATTAATAAATAATTCACATTAATTGCAAAATTATATTGCAGTTTCATTCCATTTGTAAAATCTTACACATGAGGTATGAATGTAATAAGATCCAGAAACAAAATGAGAAACACATATTTTCTATAGAAAACCTTAAGTTTTCTCTGAATAGTGGCATTATGGGTAATTTTAATTATCTATGTAGTTCTCAATATTTCCCCAAATCTATATATTTTCTCAATTTATATTAATATATTTTAGCTTAACAGGATTTATTGTGTCCATTTATTACAATAGCTTTCTAGAATTTTTCACTAATATAATTACTGCTGTTATAATATGTTTATAAATTTTCCCCTAAAGTTGGAAATCATAGTTCGAAGGGTACATTTTAATTGCCCTCCAGAAAATTTTACCAGGTTATGTGCTCACTTCTAGTAATTGAAGTAACTGAGTGCCTTTTCCACTAACATCTTTCCAACCTTACTAGGCATTCTCTCTCTCTGTCTCTGTGCATACTTATATACATACATACGTACATATACATCTGGCCAATTTGATAGGTAAAAACTGATATTCTCTCTTTTTTTTAACATCTTTATTGGATTATAACTACTTTACAATGATGTGTTAGTTTCTGCTTTATAACAAAGTGGATCAGCTATACATATACATATATCCCCATATCTCCTCCCTCTTCTGTCTCCCTCCCATCCTCCCTATCCCACTCCTCTAGGTGGTCACAAAGCACTGAGCAAAACTAATATTCTCTTAATACTTTAACTTGAATTTCTCTGAATAGTAGGAAGCTAATGATTTATATATTTATTTATTTGTCCTTTTTTGTGTGTATAAATTGTCTGTTTTCGTTCTTTTTTTATTATGATTTTCTTTTTCATTGTTTTATATTAAGGATTTTTGATTAACCTATAAGCAATAATATCATTCCTATTTTGTCATTGGTCTTTTAACTCTGTTTATGTTTGCCATAGAAATATGTCATGTGGTCAAATATATCATGGATTTGACTTTTAGGAGATGTTTAGGGATACCTCAGCTCCCAAGATTAATTGCACACAAATAACCTCCTCTAGAACTTTCATAAATTTCCATTAAAAATTTAGATCATTAGACTAATTGAAAATTATGTTGGCATACTCTATGAAAGAGATAAATTTCCAGTTTTCCTAAAATCATATACTGAATAATATAATATTTTCTATCAATTTGAAGTTCTGTTCTTACCTTGAACCAAATTCTTATTCAGTATTTGTAGTAGGATCAGTGTCTGTAGTTTTCTTTCTATTTCATCACCTAGATGGTTATACATAAACCAACAACACTGTTATATTATGACTCTGTAGTAAGTTTTATCTCACATAGGAGTTCCTAATTTTCCCTAACCCACTGCTATGAAGAGAAACACAATACACTACCATACTCTTTAAAGACTCTATTAGTTAGTTTCACATAATTATTATTTGAATTTTATAAGAATATTGTCAAGCTACCCAAAAAAACCACTGCTATGCCATTGGATTTACATTAAATTTATAGGTTAATTTGGACCATAAGGCAAATTGACAACTTATAATTCCATTCCAGGAATGCCAGATAATCTTTCCATATTTAACTGTCATTTTACCCACAGTAGAGTTTTATGCTTTTCTTCTTGCAGTGAATTTTTCTTGAGTCCCTAAGTTTGTAAAATATTTTTGTACCTGTTATGAATGAGACTTTTCTATATATGTTCTAACAGATTATTTTTTAGTACTAAGAAAGACATAGGGTTTTTTTCTTTTAATGGAAATATTTCCAGGTTTTCACCTTTAATTTGACTGTAGGATATCCTTTATCCTATATTAAGGAGGTATCCTTCCATTAAAGGTTTTTAATTAATAATGAATGTAAAGTTACATCAAATTCTTCACTGGAATATATCAAGATAATCCTATTTTTCTTCCAACTTTTAATATGATGAAGTGAAAACTATTTTTTCTAATATAAAACTATTATTGCTTTTGACTCTGTTTTATCGTAAAATATTCTTTAATTTCACATGAGAATATAATTTAGTCTGGAAATGTGGGTGTATTAAGTGGTCCTTAAAATGTTCAAGGTTATTTTAAAATCCACTTAAAAATATGTTTCACTGAGAGAGAACAAAGTTGAAGGCATCACTCTTCCTTATTTCAAACTGTATTACAAAACTATAGTAATTAAAACAGTATGGTACTGGCATAAAAACAGACCGTAGATCACTGGAACAGATTAAATACCCCTAAAATAAACTCAGACATGTTTGACCAACTAATACTTTACAAGGGAGTCAAAAACACTCAATGAAGATAGAAGAGTCTCTTCAATAAATGGTATTGGAAAAACTGTACATGCATATAAAAATAATGAAACTGGACCCTTATCATACACCATTCACAAAAATTAACTTGAAAAGGATTAAGGACTTAATTGTAAGGCTGAAAACTGCAAAACTCCTAAAGGAAAATATATGGGAAAATCTCCTTGACATTGGTCTTGGCAGTGGGTTTCTGGAAATGACACTAAAAGCACAAGCAACAAAAGGAAAAATCAACAAGTAATACTACATCAAACTGAAAAGCTCTGCACAGCAAATAAGACAATCAACAAAATGAAAAAGCAATCTATGGAATAGAGGAAGTATTTGCCATTAATATATCTGATAAGGAGTTAATATTCAAAATATATAAGGAATTCATGAAACTCAATAATAAATAAATTATCCATTAAAAAATGGGCAAAGGAACTGAATAGAATTTTTCCGAAGTAGACGTACAATGACCATCAAGTTCATGAAAAGGTGCTCAACTTCAGTAATCATCAGGGAAATGCAGATCAAAACAGCAATGAGAAATTACCTCACACTTGTTAGAATAGCTACTATCAAAAAGACAAGAGAAAACAAGTGTTGGCAAGAACGTGGAGAATAAGGAACCCCTGTGCAGCCACTATGGAAAATAATATGAGGTTCCTCAAAAAATTAAAACCATATTCCCACATCTGGGCAAATGCTCAGAGGAAATAAAATCACTATCTCAAAGAGAAATATGCACCCCTTATGTTCATTGCAGCATTATTTACAATAACCAACCTATGTCCATTGATGGATGAATGAATATAGAAGTTGTGGTGTATATATACAATGGATATTATTCAGCCATAAGAAGAAGAAAATCCTGCCATTTGTGACAACATGGATGGAATTTTGGGCATTAATGCTAAGTGAAATAAGTCAGACAGAGAAAGACAAATACTGTATGATCTCACTTATATGTGATATTAAAAAACAAACAAACTCATAGGAACAGAATAGACTGATGGTTTCCAGAGGCTGGAGGGTGGGGGAAACATGGAGACATTGATCAAAGGCTACAAAGATAAATAAACACAATAAAATGTTTCAAAATGCATTTCAAATTCACACAAACACACACACATACACATATGGTAATAAGAAAAAAATGGTGCAAAAAAGCGCTATACTTTTTTCCACTTAACTGGGGAGTAGTAAAAAGATAAAGTATAGATATTGCTTAATGTGAAAGAAGGAAAAGCTAGAAACACTAGTGTTTAGTACAAATAAATAGATATAGTGGTTTGTTGAGTCTTCTTTATCTATTTTGCAAATGGGTTAAAGGATAAGTCATTCACTTTACTAAAAAAAATCTTTCTTCAACATTGAGGTACGATAAAAGGGAACAAAACTGCTCTGTTCAGCATCCCACATATTGTAGCTGCAGATTAACTTTAAACACATTTTTGTTTCTTTGTGGCCAATTTTTGTTTTGATAGCCTCCATCTGGCATTGATCTGCATTCATTTTGTAGTCTGATTACCAGGCATGAAACAAAGAAATCAACTGGTTCCTCTATCTTAAAAGGCTGGGAGAAATTACCTTTTTAGATTTCTTTTTAATAAATTTTTTAGTATTTAAATTCTCTATGTAAGATAAAAGAGAGAGAGAATTCACTCAGTGTGATGGTAAAACAGGACCTCTCAACACAACCACATTGACTTAATTTCCCTTACTGGTAATAACTAACTATACCCGTTCTTTAATTGCATTTCTTTTACTGGTAATACTTGGCGTATATCCTAGCACGTCTGTAAAATAGTCAGTTAATGGTCTCGTTTATGTTGCTCAAGACTTTTTACTCAAGTGAAGAAGCCTTACACAATCTACCTTAAACAAAAAAGAGCAATCATAGTTCAAGTAACTGAGAAAGGCAAAAAGAGATCTGGAGGTCAAATACCAACCTCAGCGCTTCCTCCAACCCCAAGGACTGGGCTCTGTTCTCACTATAGGAGGGCCTCATTTTCTCCCACTGCATATGGGGTTATGGGTTTCCCTTAAGATCTATGGAAGATATGTGCCTACACATAGACATACACATCTTCCTAGCACTATATTCTTCTTTTTTTTCAGAATTTAATGGTTTAATTGTTTTTTAAACATCTTTATTGGAGTATAATTGCTTTACATTGCTGTGTTAGTTTCTGCTGTATAACAAAGTGAATCAGCTATATGTATACATATATCCCCATATCCCCTCCCTCTTGCGTCTCCCTCCCACCTTCCCTATCCCACCTCTCTAGGTGATCACAAAGCACCAAGCTGATTTTCCTGTGCTATGCTGCTGCTTCCCACTAGCTAACTCTTTTACATTTGGTAGTGTATATATGTCACTGCCACTCTCTCACTTCGTCTCAGCTTACCCTTCCCCTTCCCTATGTCCTCAAGTCCATTCTCTACATCTGCATCTTTATTCCTTTCCTGTCCCTAGGTTATTCAGAACCTTTTTTTTCTTTTTTTTTTTTTTTAGCTTCCATATATATGTGTTAGCATACGGTATTTATTTTTCTCTTTCTGACTTACTTCACTCTGTATGACAGTCTCTAGGTCCATCCACCTCACTACAAATAACTCAATTTCACTTCTTTATATGGCTGAGTAATATTCCATTGTATATATGTGCCACATCTTCTCTATCCATTCATCTGTCAGAGGACACTTCGGTTGCTTCCATGTCCTGGTTATTGTAAATAGAGCTGCAATGAACACTGTGGTACATTACTCTTTTTGAATTACGGTTTTCTCAGGGTATATGTCAAGTAGTGGGATTGCTGGGTCGTATGGTAGTTCTATTTTTAGTTGTTTAAGGAACCTCCATACTGTTCTCCATAGTGGCTGTATCAATTTACAGTCCCACCAACAGTGCAAGAGGGTTCCCTTTTCTCCACACCCTCTCCAGCATTTATTGTTTGTTGAATTTTTGATGATGGCCATTCTGACTGGTGTGAGGTGATACCTCATTGTAGTTTTGATTTGCATTTCTCTAATAATTAGTGATGTTGAGCATCCTTTCATATGTTTGTTGACAATCTGTATATTTTCTCTGGAGAAATGTCTATTTAGGTCTTCTGCACATTTTTTGATTGGTTTGCTTGTCTTTTTGCTATTGAGCTGCATGAGCTGCTTGTAAATTTTGGAGATTAATTCTTTGTCAGTTGCTTCATTTGAAAATATTTTCTCCCATTCTGAGGGTTGTCTTTTCATCTGGTTTATAGTTTCCTTTGCTGTACAAAAGCTTTTAAGTTTCATTAGGTTCCATTTTTTTATTTTTGTTTTTATTCCCTTTCTCCAGGAGGTGGGTCAAAAAGGATCTTGCTGTGATTTATGTCAAAGAGTGTTCTGCCTATGTTTTCCTCTAAGAGTTTTATAGTATCTGGCCTTACAATTAAGTCTTTAATCCATTTTGAGTTTATATTTGTGTATGGTGTTAGGGAGTGTTCTAATTTCATTCTTTGACATGTAGCTGTCCAGTTTTCCCAGCACCACTTATTGAAGAGGCTGTCTTTTCTCCATTGTGTAATCTTGCCTCCTTTATCAAAAATAAGGTGACCATATGTGTGTGGGTTTATCTCTGGGCTTTCTATCCTGTTCCATTGATCTATATTTCTGTTTTTGTGCCAGTACCATACTGTCTTGATTACTGTAGCTTTGTAGTAGAGTCTGAAGTCAGGGAGCCTGATTCCTCCAGCTCCATTTTTCTTTCTCAAGATTGCTTTGGCTATTTGGGGTCTTTTGTGTTTCCATACAAATTGTGAAATTTTTTGCTCTAGTTCAGGTAAAAATGCCATTGGTAATTTGATAGGAATTGCACTGAATCTGTAGATTGCTTTGGGTAGTATTAGTAATTTCCACAATGTTGATTCTTCCAATCCAAGAACATGGTATATCTCTCCATCTATTTGTAACATCTTTAATTTCTTTCATCAGTGTCTTATAGTTTTCTGCATACAGGTCTTTTGTGTCCTTAGGTAAGTTTATTCCTAGGTATTTTATTCTTTTTGTTGCAATGATAAATGGGAGTGTTTCCTTAATTTCTCTTTCAGATTTTTCATCATTGGTGTATAGGAATGCTAGAGATTTCTGTGCATTAATTTCATATCCTGTTACTCTACCAAATTCATTGATTAGCTCTAGTAGTTTTCTGGTAGCATCTTTAGGATTCTCTATGTATAGTATTATGTCATCTGCAAACAGTGACAGTTTTACTTCTTCTTTTCCCATTTAGATTCCTTTTATTTCTTTTTCTTCTCTGATTGCTGTGGCTAAAGCTTCCAAAACTATGTTGAATAATAGTGGTGAGAGTGGGCATCCTTGTCTTGTTACTGATTTTAGAGGAAATTATTTCAGCTTTTCACCATTGAGAATGATGTTGGCTGTGGGTTTGTCATATATGGCCTTTATTATGTTAAGTTCCCCCTATGCCTACTTTCTGGAGAGTTTTTATAATAACTGGGTGTTGAATTTTGTCAGAAGCTTTTTCTGCATCTATTGAGATGACCACATGGTTTTTATCCTTCAGTGTGTTGATATGGTATATCACATTGCTTGATTTGCATATATTGAAGAATCCTTCCATTCCTGGGATAACCCCACTTGAACATGGTGTAGGATCGTTTTCATGTGCTGTTGGATTCTGTTTGCTAGTATTTTGTTGAGGAATTTTTCATCTATGTTCATCAGTGATATTGGCCTGTAGTTTTCTTTCTTTGTGACATCTTTTTCTGGTTTTGTTATCAGGGTGATGGTGGCCTTGTAGAATTAGTTTGGGAGTATTTCCTCCCTCTGCTATATTTTGGAAGAGTTTGAGAAGGATAGGTGTTAGCTCTTCTCTAAATGCTTGATAAAATTTGCCTGTGAAGCCATCTGGTCCTGGGCTTTTGTTTGCTGGAAGATTTTAAATCACAGTTTTAATTTCAGTGCTTGTGATTGGTCTGTTTATATGTTCTATTTCTTCCTGGTTCAGTCTCGGAAGGTTGTGCTTTTCTAAGAATTCATCCATTTCTTCCACGTTGTCCATTTTATTGGCGTATAGTTTCTTGTAGTAATAGCTCATGATCCTTTGTATTTCTGCAGTGTCAGTTTTTATTTCTCCTTTTTCATTTCTGATTCTGTTGGTTTGAGTCTTCTCCTTTTTTTTTCTTCATGAGCCTGGCTAGTGGTTTATCAACTAAAATAACCAGTTTTAGTTTTATTGATCTTTGCTATTGTTTCCTTCATTTATTTTTCATTTTTTTTCTGATCTTCTGATCTTTATGATTTCTTTCCTTCTGCTAACTTTGGGTTTTTTTGTTCTTGTTTCTCTAATTGCTTTAGGTGTAAGATTAGGTTGTCTATTTGAGATTTTTCTTGTTTCTTGAGGTAGGAAGGTATTGTTATAAAGTTCCCTCTTTGAACTGCTTTTGCTCCATCCCATAGGTTTTGGGTCATCGTGTTTTCATTGTCATTTGTTTCTAGGTATTTTTTGATTTCCTCTTTCATTTCTTCAGTGATCTCTTGGTTGTTTAGTAGCATATTGTTTAGCCTCCATATGTTTGTATTTTTTACAGTTTTTTTTTCCTGTAATTGATATCTAGTCTCATAGCGTTGTGGTTGGAAAAGATACTTGATACGATTTCAATTATCTTAAATTTACCAAGGCTTGATTTGTGACCCAAGATATGATCTATCCTGGAGAATGTTCCATGAGCACTTGAGAAGAAAGTGTATTCTATTGTTTTTGGATGGAATGTCCTATAAATATCAGTTAAGTCCATCTTGTTTAATGTGTCATTTAAAGCTTGTGTTTCCTTATTTATTTTCACTTTGGATGATCTGTCCATTGGTGAAAGTGGGGTGTTAAAGTCCCCTACTGTTATTGTGTTACTGTTAATTTCCCCTTTTATGGCTGTTAGCATTTGCCTTATGTATTGAGGTGCTCCTATTTTGGGTGCATGAATATTTACAGTTGTTATATCTTCTTGTTGGATTGATCCCTTGCTCATTATGTAGTGTCCTTCTTTGTCTCTTGTAATAGTCTTTATTTTAAAGTCTATTTAGTCTGATATGAGAATTGCTACTCCAGCTTTTGTTTGATTTCCATTTGCATGGAAAATCTTTTTCCATCCCTTCACTTTCAGTCTGTATGTGTCTCTAGGTGTGAAGTGGATCTCTTTTAGACAGCATATATACAGATCTTATTTTTGTATGCATTCAGCCAGTCTGTGTCTTTTGGTTGGAGAATTTAATCCATTTACAATTAAGGTAAGTATCGATATGTATATTCCTATTACCATTTGTTAATTGTTTTGGGTTTGTTTTTGTATGTCTTTTCCTTCTCTTGTGTTTCCTGCCTGGAGAAGTTCATTTAGCATTTGTTGTAAAACTGGTTTTGTGGGGCTGAATTCTCTTAAATTTGGTTGTCTGTAAAAGTTTTAATTTCTCTGTCGAATCTGAATGAGATCCTTGCTGGGCAGAGTAATGTTGGTTGTAGGTTTTTCCCTTTCATCACTTTAAATATGTCCTGCCAGTCCCTTCTGGCTTGCAGAGTTTCTGTTGAAAGATCAGCTCTTAACCTTATGGGGAGTCCCTTGTATGTTATTTTTTGCTTTTCCCTTGCTGCTTTTAATATCTTTTCTTTGTATTTAACTTTTGATAGTTTGATTAATATGTGTCTTGGCCTGTTTCTCCTTGGATTTATCCTGTTTGGGACTCTTGGCTCTTCGTAGACTTGATTGACTATTTCCTTTCCCATGTTAGGGAAATTTTCAACTATAATCTTTTCAAACATTTTCTCAGACCCGTTCCTTTTCTCTTCTTCTTCTGGGACCCCTATCGAACATTGGTGCATTCAATGTTGTCTCTGAGGTCTTTGAGACTGTCCTCAATTCTTTTCATTCTTTTTTCTTTATTCTACTCTGCAGTAGTTATTTCCACTATTTTATTTTCCAGGTCACTTATCCGTTCTTCTGAATCAGTTATTCTGCTATTTATTCCTTCTAGAGAATTTTTTATTTCATTTGTTGTGTTGTTCATCATTGTTTGTTTGCTCTTTAGTTCTTCCAGGTCCTTGTTAAACATTTCTTGTAATTTCTCCATTCTATTTCCAAGATTTTGGATCATCTCCACTATCATTACTCTGAGTTCTTTTCCAGGTAGACTGCCTATTTCCTCTTCATTTATTTGGTCTGGTAGGTTTTTACCTTTCTCCTTCAACTGATGCATATTTCTCTGTCTTCTCATTTTGTTTTACTTACTCTGTTTGGGGTCTCCTTTTCACAGGCTGCAGTTTCCTAATTCCCATTGTTTTTGGTGTCTGCCTCCAGTGGGTAAGGTTGGTTCAGTGGGTTGTGTAGGCTTCCTGGTGGAGGCTCTTGTGCCTGTGTTCTGGTAGGTGGGTCTGCATCTTGTCTTTTGATGGGCAAGGCTGCCTCTGGTGTTGTGTTTTGGGGTGTCTGTTAACTTAGTATGATTTTAGGTAGCCTCTCTGCTAATGGATGGGGTTGTGTTCCTGTCTTGCTAGTTGTTTGGCATGGGCATCCAGCACTGGAGCTTGCTGGCCGTTGGGTGGATCTGGGTCTTAGCATTGAGATGGAGATCTCTGGGAGAGCTCTTGCCAATTATTATTACATGGGGCCAGGAGGTCTCTAGTGGTCCAATGTCCTGAACTTGGCTCTCCCACCTCAGAAGCTCAGGCATGACACCAGGCCAGAGCAGCAAGACTCTGTCAGCCACATGGCTCAGAAGAAAAGGGAGAAAAAAATTGTTTTTAATAATAAAATAATTAAATTAAAATTTTTTTAATTATTAAAATTAAAAAATTTTTTAAGTAATAAAAAAAGAGAGCAACAAAACCGATAAACAAATCTACCAATGATAATAAGCACTAAAAACTATACGAAGATTAACATAAAATCAGATACAAGTCAGTTGCAGAGAGCAAACCCTAAGTCTACAGTTGCTCCAGAAGTCCACTGCCTCAATTTTGGGTTGATTCGTTGTCTATTCAGGTATTCCACAGATGCAGAGTATATCAAATTGACTGCGGGAATTTAATCCGCTGCTCCTGAGGCTTCTGGGAGAAATTTCCCTTTCTCTTCTTTTTTTGCACAGCTCCCAGGGTTCAGCTTTGGTTTTGTCCCCACCTCTGCATGTAGGTTGCCCCCAGGCTTCTGTTCCTGCCCAGACAGGACAGGGTTAAAGCAGTGGCTGATTAAGGGGCTCTGGCTCACTCAGGCTGGGGGTAGGGAGGGGTACGGTAGTTATAATTAGAATGTGGGGCGAGCCTGCGGTGGCAGAGGCCAGTGTGAATTTGTAACAGCCTGAGGCGTGCCCTGTGTTCTCCTGGGGAAGTTGTCCCTGGATCACTGGACCCTGGCAGTGGCTGGATGCACAGGCTCCTGGGGGCAGGGGTGTGGATAGTGACCTGTGCTTGCACATGGATTCTTGGTGGCTGCAGCAGCAGTGTTAGCAGTTCATGCCCGTCTCTGGGGTTCGAGCTGATAGACACGGCTCACACCCATCTCTGGAGCTCATTTAGGCAGTGCTCTACCTTCTGTGGGCAGACAGGGAAGGAATCCCCTCTCCTCATGCACCACAAAACAATGGTCTCTTGCTTCTTAGGCAAGTCCAGAGTTTTTCCCGGACTCCCTCCCAGCTAGCTGTGGCGCACTAGCCGTGTTCAGGCTGTGTTCACACAGCCAACCACAGTTCTCTCCTTGGGATCTGACCTCTGAAGCCCGAGTCTCAGCTCCCAGGCCCCACCCACACCTGCAGGTGAGCAGACAAGCCTTTCAGTCTGGTGAGTGCTGCTTGGCACTGATCCTCTGTGCAGGGATCTCTCCGCTTTGCCCTCTGCACCCCTGTTGCTGCATTCTACTCCATGGCTCTCCCCCGTCCACCCTCTGTCTCCACCAGTGAAGGGGCTTCCTGGTGTGTGAAAACGTTTCCTCCTTCACAGCTCCCTCCCAGAGGTGCAGGTCCAGTCCCTATTCTTTTGTCTCTGTTTTTTCTTTTTTCTTTTGCCCTACCCAGGTACGTGGGGATTTTCTTGCCTTTTGGGAAGTCTGAGGTCTTCTGCCGGCATTCAGTAGGTGTTCTGTAACAGCTGTTCCACATGTAGATGTATTTTTGATGTATTTGTGGGGAGGAAGGTGATCTCCATGTCTTACTACTCCATCATCTTTAAGGTCCCCCCTCTAGCACTATATTCTTGAAGACAAGGAGCAGTCTCTTCCAACCCTGGCTCTAACAGCTCAGATGGTGAAATAGCTCATGTCTTCATGAGGATTGTCTTAGTGTGTCAACTATGTGCCCATTTGTGTTCAATCTCTACCCTTCCTCTTAAAATTGCATTTCCTGACTCCCTTGCCTAATGACTTCCCTACAAAATCAGAGTTCATATGCCCATTCGATAGATGAAGAAACTGATGTTAAGTAATTTGCCCAAAGTCACAGAAGAAAGATGAAAACATCAAAAGATGTCAACCTCTGTTTTTTTCATACTCCAGAGCCTAAATGCTTTTTATTACATTGTCTTGCCAGTAATATTTCTCTCGAACTGCATTGAATCTTCATTTCTCTACTCATATCTGTAAAAATCTTCACTCAGTGTTCAGTCATTATTCACTTTATGGTAAAATCACTTTATTATTAAGTCATCTATCATGAAGTCTATCAATAGATAGACTTCTGTAACAAAATCTCCTCATATGATATCTAGACTTTTTCTTTTCTTCATCCACACATACTTGACATTAGCCAATGAGCTCCTTGGTGTTGCAAGCAGACCAATTGGGGTCAGATTAAATACATAATTATATATACCCCATTTCTGTCTGCCACTACATGCAATATTCCTGAAATGTGGAGAAAGTATATAAACACATTAAGTAGTAATTAGGTGCTGAGCACTTTCTACAGGGAAATTTTGGTGAGGCTCCTTACATCTTACAGTGGCAGAGAAGAACATATTCTTAGTAACAAACATGTGTTTTTTTCTCATTTCCTTTAAGAAAATGGAAGTTGTCAGGGCAGCACCAGCAACCCTTCAAAACTTTATTTGGGTATTCCTACCCTGAAGAATAGTAACTGTGTGGTTTCCATGCAGGAGAATCAAAACAATTAAAATAGATACTGTAGACTGCTTCATTAACTGAAAGTGGAGGGAACAAGTGCTGTAAAGATCTTCCTCTTTTACTTCTGTCAGTGGATATTGCTTTTTCTTTTTTTAAGTTTAATTTCTATTTTCTGCAGCTGAGCATGAAAGTACACTGACTAACACAGTCTGCAATTTAGCTATGTTCCTAGGACCATCTGTAAGAATTTATGCATTTCTTGGGAATCTGATCAATTCTAGCAGCAATTCTCTATTTTCTTGTGAAACTAAGGAGCCCTGCAATCAATTTTATATTTAAAAGTTGGTTTCTGCTTGAAAAAAAATGTGGACCCAATGTCCAAAAACTATTCTGTGCTTCAAAATTGGTTTCCTTGAATAATTCTCTTTTATGCAGACACACATGCATTTTTATGTGAAGTCATATCACAGAATTTAATGTAAGGAAGATTTGTTCCTTCTCTCCTGTTTATTTATTTAGTCATTTATTTATATCATTATATACTCACAGATATTCATTTTATTCTTTGGGTTATAATCTAATACTGTCATTAATTTTTATTGCTTAAATTTTTCCAACTTTGACCATTGAGAGTTCTTTCAGGTCAGTCCTTCTGTCCTTCTCACATGACATAGACTTCTCATGTGCCTATCCTTTTTTTCTTTCCCTTTCTTACTTTTCGTCACTGTAAGATGATTCAGGTTCATCTTGTATTTACCCTGTCCCAATCCTAGAATTAGCCATTTCTCAAAGAGTTAAGTTTCTAATATGAGTCATTGGGTAAATGGTGATGTCATTTACTAAAATGGGTAAGACTGGAGTAAGAGGAGGAAACCTGGGATATGTTCTCTTTTTCTTTCTCTCTTTCTCTCTCTCTCTCTCTCTCTCTCTTTCTCTCTCTCTTTCTCTCTCTCTCTTTCCCTCTCTCTTTCTTTCTTTTTTCTTTCTTTCTTTCTCTTCCTTCCTTCCTTCCATCTTTCTTTCATTTTTTTATGACTTTTTGACATGTTAAAATTTGAAAAGCTTATTAGCCATTTAAGTGGAGCTGTAGATTAGAGTAGGCAGTGCATATAAAAATCTAAGATTCTTAGAAGAGGTTCAGGCTATATATCTAAATTTGAGAATCACAAATAAATGGTGGTATTTAAAGACATAAGACCAGATCTGCTTTCTTAGGAAAGAGTCAGATAGAAGAGTCTCAGACCTCAATCCATGAGAGGATTTAGAGGTTAGGAAGAATGGAAGAAATCAGGCAGGAAGGTTGAGGAAGGGCAGCAAATGAGGTAGGAGAAAACCCTACTCTGTGCCTGGTATCTTGCAAGCCAGGTAAAGAAATAGCTCAAGACTGAACTGAAAGTCTGAGTCAAACTCTCTTGAGATATTGAAGATAAGGACTGAAAATTTACCATTGGATTTGGTAATATTCAAATTCAGTGATGACCTTGATAAATGCTATTTCAGTGGAACTGTAGACCAGTTCCACAGTCTAATTTGGGGGAGTTCAATATAGAATTACATCTGAGAAACGGAGAATACCTTTTTTTGGGAAGTTGCTACAAAACGGAGTGGAGAAATAAAGTGATAGTGAGATGGGGAACTGATAGAAAGGGAATTTATTTTTAAGTTCAGAGATATTACAACATATTTGCAGACAAAAGGAATAATATAGTAAAATAGGGGGGAAATGATGATGCAGAAGAAAGAGGGGATCGTTAAAGTAACAAAGACCTAGAATTGGTGAGAGGAAATTAGAATCCAAAGCTTAAGAGAAGGAGATGACCTTAGGTGGGAGAAAGAACAGTTTCTCCATCATAACAGGATTGAAGGCTGACTATATGGGTACAAATATCAAGAGTACATGGAATATAGTACAAAGAAGGAAAGAAGTTCCAGGCCCTGGAGTTCTTTCAATTTTCTTAGAAGCAATATCTTAAACCGAGATGGAAAAGATGGGAAGAAATGTTGGACAGTTGAAAAGAAGTAAAGGTGCCTTTTCATGGTATCATAGAGTTGAGTTATGAATTAATAAGGGAAATGTGATATTAGATTGTCAGGCACGACTACTGGGGACCCACTTGCAATAGCCTACATTTTCTCTAGTCATTATCATCCGTTCAGCTACTAGAGGCAGGTTCATAGTAGGAAGAGAACTGAATTTAACTAGCTGATTTTTCTTTTTTGTCACATTGATTTGAAGAAGAGAGAAGAAGTCCTTCATGGTGAGTGTATATGTGAGGAAGAGACTACAATGATGAATAACGGACCCTAAATTCAGTAAGTGGGGAAATGTGAACATGAGTGGGACAACAGAAAAATGTGTAGAGGTCAAGAAAATTTTATTGATGAAGTATACAGTTTATTGGAGACTTTTCGTCACAAAGATTCTTTAAGGCTTCCCCATACCCTACTGATACCTTGCTCTTGCAATGGTAGAATCTGAAACATCTTTTCAATCTTTTATATGATAATCTGTCTAGTCAGGTTTGCACCTTTTCTTGGGTCAGTCTTGCTAATTTACAATTTTCTGGGAAATTATCTACTCCTTCAGGTTTTTTAAATTTTTACCTAAATTTTCACCCAAATTTTCCTATAGTTCTTGTAAATTCCTAGTAATTATAGTTATGTCTTTTCCCATGTCTTTAAATAGAGATCTATCTGAATTATTTCAGAGAATTGTTTGCACACTTTGGAGCACAGCTGATTGAGTAGAAGAATCCCATGGTGACCACCTGATATATAAATAGTCTAACTAGGACTGATTTAATTTCTTTTGATAACTCTTGTCCCCACTTTTACTGAAATAGAATGACTAAGTGCTATCATCATTTGAGAAACTTTTTTGGTCATGTGATACTCTTCATTATAGTTCAACACATATTAGGAAAAAATGGAAATTAATTATTTTGTTGTTTGTTAAAGAGTGGATTAAGGGCTGCATATATTTTGATAACTGCACTTTATCAGGTGTATGAAGGTACAAAATTGAAGTGGTATTTTTACTTAAGAAATCATTCTAAATAGAATCAATGTGATTGTCAGTGATGTTTTATTCTCTTAAAAAAAATAGGGCCAAACTGTACATGGCAGATTGGTCTTTCCTGCTAGATTCCTTTGCCCTAGGCCTTTTGCTTCTGTCAGGAAGTTGTCCTTCAGAGTGAAAGATGCTTTTGCTGGTTGCAGGCATATTAATTATGCAATACTGTATTTTGAGATGCAATTGCAAATATAACTAAACTATTGCCCCGAACTTACAAGTCGTATTATCGCCTTAGAAAACCTGAACAGCTAATTCACATTTCTTCATTTGTGTTCATAGACTATTTCCTTTTGACATACTGAAACTGTGAGATGAAGCAGGCTTCCAGACTTGCAGAAGTGATCAGCTTGGGGGTCTCAAACTCTGTGATCCTTGGAGGCACAAGTGTATTCTCAAAATCTCCAGATTTGCAAGAAAGTTATTTTTTTAGAGATGGCAACAGTTACGAGTGTTTTAAACAAGTTATATTTCATTATATCTAACCACTGAATCATCCACTATAAACAACACAAGCTGATCTTATAAATCAGTCAAGGCCACCACTGAGATCTGACCTTCAATGACCTCAGTGAAGTCTAGAATGGCTATTGATTAAAACATGCCAGCAAGAGCTTTGTGCCTCATTGACCTGCTAAATGTGCCCTTTAGAGAAAATGTTGACAAACACAGGAGAGAGCCTTGACCCTCACTTGCCACTCTGAATGGCTGCTGGGATTTGTAAGTTGATTTGCAGTAATGTACATGGGCAACTGGGAAGCCATAGGTCCTGGAACTAGGAGAGGTGGTGTTCACCTTTCCCTCCAGCCCTGTGACATTGCAGAAATTTCTAAAAGTGAAAACTAGTTCTCAGGGAATTTCTCAATTGAACCCCAGGTATTAGTAAAGACTAGATATACACCATAAGTGTTAGGTGCACATTTTAAAATGATAATATAGGTTTATGTCAATTTTGTTTTTCACAGAACTCATACTCAGAAACTGAGGTTCTTTAGATGAGCACAACAAAAGATTTGAGAGGACAAATGATGTTACATTTACATTAGTATACATATTCCAAGTCTTCCATAAATGTCACCCTCCTTGAATATTTTTCATAGTACCTGAGATAGTTATATGTGTCCACAAATCAGTCCCAGATGTCAGTTGTCACTGCTAAGGCCACCCATAGGACTGCAATCCCACTCAAATACTGGTGTTGTGAGTACTGCAAGTATTCTAGTTTGTTCTGCCAAGTAACCGTGCGTATCCGTGTAGATACACATACAGTTTAAATGGAGAAGGAAGCTCCTGGAGACACAATTGTCCTGAGACAATTATTTTCCTAAGGATTTTTGATGTTTTAAGCTTGTTTGAATGACATCAGAATAAGTTGTTTGCTCAGTCTATTTCTTCATTCAATAACCTATTTATAGTATTTCTACATTAGCTATTGTTATTGGCTATGATCAGTAATAGTTCATTTCTGGCTATTGTGGAAACACAATAAATGAACCACACTTCACAAGTTTCTCTACATCATGTTTAAGGAAAATTGTTACACTTGTATATGGACATAATGATTTACCTTAACATATTAGAATGGAAAGTTTATTAATCTTTAGGAAAAGTAATTTCATATATTTTAGTCTGGGGAAATAAAAGCATGTAATTACTGCCAGGATTTTATCACCTCTTTAAATTATTGCACTAATCATAATAAATATTCATTGTGATTTTCATCAACTATTTAGCTACAATATTTTGGTTGATTTTCCTGTTTATTTTTGTGTCTTGAAGATATGAATCTCCTGGAGACTAGAAAGTTATTTAAATCTAGTGTAATGCTGATTGATAAGATAAAATGCCTTTAATTTCTTATCCATAGTAACAGTTGTTGATTGAATAACAGGTAAATAAATGAATGAACATGTATGAATGATTAGAAATTTACTACATTTTTCTAAGATGGATGTTCTTTCTGCACTAATCTATATACAGTATGATCATTCAGTTCTAAATTTAATGCCTTATTTATATTCCAAGATTCCTATTGATTTTCCTCTGTGTCACATTATATTTACACCCTGTCATCAGCTTTACTCTTTGAAAATATAACGTTATGTAACATATTGAAACATATTTTCTTTTATAAGGAAAAAATAAGGAGATATCAACAGACTGAAAAGATGTTTTCAGAGGCATAGATTCTTCAGGAAGATACTGGCGTTCATAAGATCTCAAGGTTAGCATACATTATTATTTTCATGCTTTTACAGATCTGAGATATAACTGTGTCACTGTTCCGTGTTGTTATTGCTAATGTGTAATTGGATAATAAGGGAAAATGCTCTTATATAAAATACATATTTTTTAAAAGATCTTTTCAAAATTTTTAGAAATTCATTTATACCAGAAATGTATTATTTCATTCAATTGGGATGGTTACAAGAAAATATTGTTTCAGTAGAGAATCCATTGGTTATTAAAATTTTCTTCACTTTTTTAAAGGGTAACACTGTTAGCATAAAAATAAATGTTAGGCATTCCTATAAAATTTTATTTTTGATTTCTTAAGGAATGTACACCTATTTAGCAAATTTTTTATTTCTTTTGTATCTTTGGTTACAACATACACACATATATACATATAGTTTAGAAGGATAGCTGATCAGCAATTCTTCTAAAATTCTTAAAATCCCACTCCCCAACTTTCCCAAGTACAGTGAAAGAAATTTTACTCTTGTCGGAAAATGTGACCTCAATAAAATGACAGTTGATATGAATGAGCAAAAGGATATCTGAGAAACTTTTCTAAGTTGTTAGAATCATATGTCTAGAAAAGAAAAGCAAAATAAGCCTACTCTCATTAAACAGCTTTTTATAATAATAAACAAATGTAAAATATTTATTTGGAAGTTTGAGTTACAACGTAGGATAAAACGGCGCATTCTAATGGGATGGCTTGAGAAAGTGAATGATTTCTGACTTCTTTATATTGTGGGACCAAATATCAAATATTCATGATTTTAAATGAAATGTATTAATGATTCTTATTTATTTATTTTTATTTGTTTTGTGTGTTTATTTATTTATCTTTATTGACATAACATTGGTTTATAACATTATGTAAGATACATGTGTACAACATTATATTTCTGCTTCTGTGTACAACACAGCATGCTCACCATAAAAAATTTAGTTTCTGTCAGTTACCATAATGTTGACCTTCCTTACCCATTCCCCACCCCTCCACCGCCTTCCAGCCCCTTCCTCTCTGGTAACCACTACTCTGTTCTCTGTAATGATCTTTTTATTTTTATTGCCTTGGTCAGGCTTGCCTTCAATAACTACTTGTTTTCCTCACTCATCCAAGGATATATTCAGTCAAAATTCATTTAGGATTTACCATATGCAAGATGATGGCTGAGTGCTGCTTTGGTTGTTTCAAAATGAATAAGATATGGTTCTTGTTCTCAAGAATTGCCAAAGCAATATGTTACTCGGAAATTAATTTTATTATTAATGCAAGCAACACATAATTAAAAAGACAGGCTAGATTTAAAAGGGTATGTAATGAATTCTAAAGCACAATGGGAATTATTTGGGGATTATTCATATTTTCACATTATGGCTTTTATTAGCCTACAATACTGAGAGTTAATACCAATGGGAATGATGCTCCGTTACAACCCACACTCAAATGACCTTTTATTAAAGTAGCTCTTCAAGTACACCACAAGTAAGTAATATGAGATTCTAAGAAAGAAAAGTCTCTTTTTTGCCACAACTGCAAATTTAATGTTGTAGAAAATAGTTATGCAAACACATGAAAAGAACAAAGGTGAGCATTGCCTACTTGGTTTTTCTTATTCCTGTACAGGTAACTTGATTAAGCTCACCAGAGAATTAAATCATTTCCCCAATGACCTAGAAAGGCAAGTAGATTTGCAACTTGTAATGTAGGTTTGAATGCTATAAACCCCTAAGGAATCCATATGCAAATAGTGGGATAAGTAAAGAGATTTGCAATGGAGTGGGAGTCCAAACTCTGTTGGAAATGGAATCACATAGCACTCTGCTTCTCACAAAAAGCTTTTACAAAGGTCATGTCTTAAGAAGTTAAAGCAAGTCAAGTAATTAAAAACAGTAAACATCTTTTTGAAAAGTCAGTGAAGATACCCCTTTCTTAATTATTCCATTAAAGTGGTTAAATTAATTTATATAAGAACTACAATCATTCAACAAATATTTATCAATTGCCTGCTATGTGCATGGGGGCAACAGCAGTGAATAAAATACACAAATATCCTTGCCTTAGTGGAAATTACATTCTACAGGGTGGAAATATATAATCAATAAAAAACAAAGTAATTATATGTTACATTAGATGGTGATGGTGCTATGGAGAAAAAGAAAACAGGTAAAGAACATAGAATGTAAGGAGGGGTAGAATTTTTAAAGAGCCTAATAACCTAGTACTACATAATTTGTACAAAGGAGATAGATGTCACTTTTCCCCACATCGTGCCAACTAAAAGCAAGTATAGTGAAATATAGCATCTGATGGTAAGTTTTCTAAATCATCATTTGCTAAGGTAAATATCATTTTAATGTATGTAAAATAACTAGTATGTATCTCAGTTTCGCTGGAAAGAAAATACTTCTTTAGGGCTTCCCTGGTGGCGCAGTGGTTGAGAGTCCACCTGCCGATGCAGGGGACATGGGTTCATGCCCCGCTCCAGGAAGATCCCACGTGCCGTGGAGCGGCTGGGCCCGTGAGCCATGGCCGCTGGGCCTGCGCGTCCGGAGCCTGCGCTCCACAACGGGAGAGGCCACAACAGTGAGAGGCCCACGTACCGTTAAAAAAAAAAAAAAAAAAAAAGACTTTTTAAAATGATAATACATTTACTACATGTATATGAAATACTGTCAAAGTGTTTGCAATAAAGAAATATACAACTGAAAGTGGATCCATCCATTCACTTACTAAAGGATGAAGACTATAACTCTCCATCTGTGTATGGGGGAAAATCAATCCATGTTTTAGAATTGAATAAATATTATAAACCTAATAGTTAAAGATCTTTATGACAATACATATAGATGATTCATGGTGTTAGAAGACTCAATATAATTTTTTTATTGTTCTATCATCGGTCTTATTATCATTTTAGGAGAGTACTGAGTACTGGGATTGAAGACAGAAGGAAATTATTTAAACACCACCTCATTCACATAGTACACTAATTTTTTAAAAGACACATGTGTTTCGTTGTACATTTGATATATTAGAAGAAGTGTGGAGATTTGGAAATTAAAATAAATCAATCTATTTGTAATCTTCAACAAATGAGTCATCAGGTTTCTTTTGATGGTAATCTGGTTGGAATTTTTCTGTGAAACATTAGGTGCAAAGCACAAGATTCTGGAGTTGTTTACAGGCCAGATAGCCCTGCCCATTTTTTGGAGTCTGCACTATAGATGAACCCATCACATAAACTGACATTATCTTAAAAGCCATTCAGTCTTGACTTTACTGGATAAAATCAAAAAGTTTAGCCAACTTGGTGTGCAGAAAAGTAGTTAAATCAGTTTTTTCGTTGTTAATAAGTCAATGTGAAAGGAATATCTAGCCATCCAAAAGAACAAAATTTAGATTAAGAGGTTTCAAAACCTATTATGTATTACAATTCCTTTAATCTTCCAAAAGACAGGTATTATAAATAGTATTATCATCTAAAGGAAATAAATGGCCAGTATTGAAGTAGGAAAAGAAGTACAAAGTAAAGGTCACGATTGTTTAGAACTATCTTAATTAAACCAAGGCAGTGGGTATATATAACATGCTGATTTTTAGACAGAAGAGATGGTCAGCTCTGTGAAGCTGACCAAATAGAGGCAACCAGCACAACAGTATTGTCTGTTTTGGGAAAACCAAAAGAAAAGAAAAAATAAGAGTTGCAGAGGACTAATGGAAGATTATGGGAAAAACAAAGACTTCTGATGTAATGTCACTGTGTCAGAGATAGATTCCTCCCAAACCAACATTAATCTTTGTTAGATTTATATAGAGACTTTGAAAGAAAGAACTAGAAACTCTCGTTTAAGGGTAACTAAAACATGACTTTTCAAAGCAAGTAGAAAATAGCAAATACTTTCCCTTAAATTCGCTCACTTTCATCTTCTGTATATGTGCTTTACAAAAGTTAAACCCAGGAATATTTTGCAGATTTGTACCACAAATCCAGTTCCCCATGGACTCTTCCAAATAATGACTCTTGCATCCTCTCACAAACCACCACACACAAATATACATCTTTGAATCTCACATCACCTGGCATGCTCATGTTCTGGGTGGTGCCTCCCTCTCCACCTTTCTTCAGTGGTTCTCCAAATGACTTCCTACCATTCTCCTTTTCCATCATTCTTATAAATGATCTGCCTAATCCAGGTTTCTCAACCTCAGCACTACTGAAACCTTGATGGGATAATTTTTTGTTGAGGGGCTGTCCTGTGCACTCTAGGATGTTTAGCAGCCTCCCGGGCAGTAGTCGCCAGTAGTACTCCACCCCGCAAGTTGTGAAAACCAAAAATGTGTCCAGACATTGCCCAATGTCCCTTTGGGACAAAATTATCCCAAGATGAGAACCACTGATCAAATCCTAACTGTCACAACATCAATAAGCATCCACTCCATATCAACAACCTCCCAACCACCTACAGCGTCTTGTTCTCCATTAAAACTCAACTGAGACACTTTAAATTCCAGCCCCCTTTGTTAAAGTGAAACTCACTTCTGACCATCTGTATATGTTTTTAGTTCCCTTTTATTTGCTTACACCTGGCCTTGTATCTAAAATGTGTCTAACGGAATAATAAGTGAGTATAGAATAAGTGAGAAAATTAGGGAAAAGGAAAAATAAGGTAAAAACATAAGATTGTCAGGAGGTGCAAATGAATAAACCCTTTTCCTCTCACTTTTTTTTCTTGAATTCACGGATACTTCCACGTTCCCCAAGTCTTACTTGGAATTCGGCTTGGACACTGGCAGCTCACCCTCCACGTTTCTTAGCCTGTCCTTTTTACACTGTACATGTAAACCTGAATCCATAGGGGAAACCTCTTTTCTTACATACAGGCACATGAGTGCTACAGGAGCAAATTATACCACTCTGCAGATAGATGGTTTTCTAATCTGAGTCAGCCCCTCAGTAGCATTCACTCATCCTTTCACTCTGACTGTGGTCAGCCACCATTCCAAAGCCGTATCACCCCACTCAAGCCATACAATCTCACCCCTTCACTCTCAGTGCACCTGCTGTTTAGACAAGAAAATTAAGGTCATTGTGCGGAAACTACTTGTGCATCCTTGCAATTCCCTCCAGCACCAAACAGCAACATCTATCACCATTCTTTCTTTCCTCCAATCTTAAGGGATCAGCAGTCCTTCCTGCTATTCAAGGCAAAGCGTGGATTTGATTTTATTCCCTATCACTGATGCTGAGGCTTTTGCCATTAATTTCCTTTATGTCCTTTATCTTCAACTTTTTCTTCTTTGCTGGCCCTTTTTCTTCAACCTGTACATGCTCTTCAAACTTCTATCCAAAAAGTAAATCAACAAACAAAAGCAAGCTGACCTCTCCCTTCACTAGATTTCACTTGCTGCTACCATCCAATTTCTCTACTCCCCAGCTCATTCAAACTCTCCATAGCTGCGGTTATCTCCAACCTCCAAGGTTCAGTCACTCCTCAGCACAGTAAGATCTGATTTCCAACCCCATTTAACAGAGCATTCTCTCTCTAAAGTCTCAGATGACCTGCAGCCCTTATCTTGACTGGTTCTCTCAGGGGTATTTGACACTGTTAACTTCATTTTTCTTCTTTCTCTCCCTGAGCTGCTGTGACACCCCTCCCTCTTGGTTTGCCTCATACCTTGGAGACACTTTTATAAAGTCCCCTTTCACGGGCTCTTCTTTTTTTTTTTTTTTTTTTTTTTTTTTTTTTTTTTTTTTTTGCTGTACGTGGGCCTCTCACTGTTGTGGCCTCTCCCGTTGTGGAGCACAGGTTCCGGACGCGCAGGCTCAGCGGCCATGGCTCACGGGCCCAGCCGCTCCACGGCATGTGGGATCTTCCCGGATGGGGGCACGAACCCATGTCCCCTGCATCGGCAGGTGGACTCCCAACCACAGCGCCACCAAGGAAGCCCCACAGGCTCTTCTTTCTCTGTTCTTTCACAAAGTCAGGAATCACAACTCAAATACCAATAGGCAGCCATAGGTAATATAAGTGAGTGAAATCAGCTGACTGAAAGCAATAAACACTGCGGGGGCCAAACAACTTGCCCACGAAAGGTCTTGATATTTCTTTCTTGCTCACATGATAGTGCTCCCTAGAGACCCACCCTCAGCTTACTGCTCATCCACCCTCCTGGCTCTCCCTGATCAAGCAAAGCCACTCTTAAGACTATGAATGCCATAGGTGGCAGTGACTCCAACCCTGCTCTTTGATTAAACTACAGAATTGCACATTACACACACATGTCTACAGGATATCAATGCCTAGTAAGGACAGACACAAAACCAAATCATCAGAGCAATGGAAATACAAAGTCCAAAAACAGACACGATATACCTGTGATCATAACATGCAACAAAGAAATAATCATCAGTCAATGGGGGAGGCCTTGCAATGAAAGGCTGTTAACAACCCCAAGTACACATAATTAACTTGTGTCTGATAAAGAAGGCACTTTGAATTGGGAGAAGCAGGGAAGGACAATGGCTTACTTAGAAGAAGGTACTAGAACAATTCTTTAACTACTTGGGGAAAGATAAGGTGAGATCTATACATCATACTATACTGAAGTAAACTGTGGATAAAGATTTAAAATACTTTAAAAGACTTAAAATTACTTTAAATATTTTCAAATGTTTAAATTATTATTGAACATTCAGTATATTCAATAGCTCACAGGTATTTATGTGCCTTGGGTTTAGGAAAGCACTTAAGCAATGCAAGAAAGCAAAGAAAAATGAAAAATCATTTATTCATTTTTATATTTACAAACAATAAAATTTACTCTTCTTGGTGTACAGTTTCATGAGATTTGACAATTGCACAGAGTCATGTACTTCACCGCAATCAAGATGCAGAACAGGGCTTCCCTGGTGGCGCAGTGGTTGAGAATCTGCCTGCCGATGCAGGGGACAAGGGTTCGTGCCCCGGTCCGGGAAGATTCCACATGCCGTGGAGCGTCTGGGCCCGTGAGCCATGGCCGCTGAGCTTGTGCGTCCAGAGCCTGTGCTCCGCAACGGGAGAGGCCACAACAGTGAGAGGCCCGCGTACCGCAAAAAAAAAAAAAAAAAAGATACAGAACAGTTTCTTCACCCCCAAAATTCCCTTGAGGTGCCCCTTGTTGGCCCCTCCCCATCCTAATCCCTGGCAACTGATCTGTTATAGGTCACTATAGTTTTGCCTTTTCCAGAATGTCATATCAGTGGAAACATACAGAATGTAATCTTTTGCATCCGGCCTCTTTCCCTTAATTAAAATGCACTTGAGATAGATTTATGTTGTTGCATATTTCAATAGTTTTTTCCTTATTATTACTAAGTAGTATTCCATTGTATAGATGTATCACAGTTTGTTTATCCAATAAAGGACATTTGGGTTGTTTAGATTTTGATGTTTTGAATAAAGCTGCTATAAGGATCCAAGTAGAATTTTTTGCGAGAAGCTAAGTTTTCGTTTATCATGGGTAACTGCTCTGGTGGGATTGTGTGTCACATGTTAAGTTTATAACTTTCTAAGACACTACAAAAATGTATTCCAAAATGGCTTATATCATCTTGCATTTCCATCAGTATTGTATGAACATTCACACTGCTCCACACATTTACCAGTATTTGGTATTGCCAGTTTTTTTAATTAATTAATTAATTAATTAATTAATTTTTGGCTGTGTTGGGTCTTCGTTTCTGTGCAAGGGCTTTCTCTAGTTGCGGCAAGTGGGGCCACTCTTCATCGCGGTGTGCGGGCCTCTCACTATCACGGCCTCTCGTTGCAGAGCACAGGCTCCAGAAGCGCAGGCTTAGTAGCTGTGGCTCAGGGGCCCAGTTGCTTCGCGGCATGTGGGATCTTCCCAGACCAGGGCTCGAACCCGTGTCCCCTGCATTGGCAGGCAGATTCTCAACCACTGCGCCACCAGGGAAGCCCGCCAGTTTTTATTTAATTTATTTTATTCTAGCCATTCTTTTTTTTTTTTTTTTTTTTTTTTTTTTTTTTTTTTTTTGCTGTACGCGGGCCTCTCACTGCCGTGGCCCCTCCCGTCGCGGAGCACAGGCTCCGGACACACAGGCTCCGCGGCCATGGCTCACGGGCCCAGCCGCTCCGCGGCATGTGGGATCTTCCGGGATCGGGGCACGAACCCGTGTCCCCTGCATCGGCAGGCGGACTCTCAACCACTGCGCCACCAGGGAAGCCCTATTCTAGCCATTCTAATTGTTGTGGTTTTTAATTTGTATGTCCTTAATAAATAATAATATTGAGATTTTTACTTGTGCTTATTCACCATCTATATACATATATACTTTTGTGAAGTGTTCAAATATTTTGTCCAATTTTTTTAAAAGTCTTAATTATTTAGAGCAGTTTTAGGTTCACAACAAAATTGAGAGGAAGGTACAGAGATTTTCCATATATTCCCCACCCCATACACATGCATAGCTTCCCTCATTATCAACATCCTTCATTAGCGTGGTAGCTTTGTTATACCTGATGAACCTACATTGACACACCGCCCAAAGTCCATGGTTTACATTAGGTTTCATTCTTGGTGTTGTATATTGTATGGGTTTGGGTAAATGTATAACGACATGTATCCATCACTGTAGTATACTACAAAATATTTTCACTACCTTCCGAGTCCTTTGTGCTCCACCTACTTATCTTTCCTTCCCACCCTCAATCCCTGGCAACCACTGATTTTTTTACTGTCTGCATAGTTTTTGCCTTTTCCAGAATGTCATATACTTGGAAGAGTATAGTACATAGCCTTCTCAGGTTGTCTTCTTTCACTTGATAATATGCATTTAAGTTTCCTCCCTGTCTTTTTTTTTTTTTTTTTTTTTTTGGCTCCCTGTCTTTTTGTGGCTGAAAAGTCACATTTATTTTTAGCACTAAAAAATATTCCATTGTCTGGATGCACCACACTTTTTTATCCATTCACCTACTAAAGGATTTCTAAGTTTTGGTAATTATGAATAAAGCTCTTAGAAACATTCAGTTGCAGATTTTTTCATGGACGTAAGTTTCTAACCCCTTTGGGTAAATAATTGTTAAGTCATATGGTAAGAGTATGTTTAGTTTTGTAAGAAACCGCCAAACTGTCTTCCAAAGTGCATGTACCATTCTGCATTCCCAGGAACAATGAAGAGTTCCTATTGCTCCACATTCTTGTCAGCATTTGGTATTGTCAGTGTTTTGGATTTTGGCCATTCTAATAGGTGTATAGTGGTATCTCATTTTTAAAATTTGCATTTTCCTGGTGATATATGATGTGGAACATCTTTTCTTATGCTATTTGCCATCTGTATACCTTTGGTGAGGTGTCTGTTCAGGTCTTTGTCCCATTTTTTAATCTTTTTTTTTCTTATTGTTGAGTTTTAAGAGTTCTTTGTATATATATATATATATATATATATTTTTTTTTTTTTTTTGCCTAATTTTTTTTATTGAGTTGTTTTTTATTGTTTCGTTTTGAGAGTTCTTTATAAATATTCTGGATAAAAATCCTTTGGGAGATGTGGAATTTGCAAATATTTTCTCCTTTTGTGGCTCATTTTTTGTATTCTTGACTTTTTTCTTTCACAGAGTAAGAGTTTTTAACTTTGATGAAGTCACATTTATGAAATTTTTTCTTTTATGAATTAAGATTTTGGTGTTGTATATAAGAGCTCTTTGCCTATCCCAAGGTCATAAAGATTTCACCTATTTTTCTTCTAAATATTTTATAATGTCATGTTTTACATTGAGGTATATGATCAATTTTGAGTAAATTTTTGTATAAGGTAAGAGACTGAGGCTCAATATTTTGCATACAGACATCCAACTGTTTCATCACTATTTTTCTTGAAGACTCTCTCTTCTCCTTTAAATTGCCTCTGTACTTTTGTCAAAAATCAATCATATTTGTGTGGATCTATTTCTGGCCTCTATTTTGTCCCACTGATGTATGTATTTGTAATTTTTCCCATTATCACAGTCTTGATTCCTGTATCTCTGTAGTAAGTCTTGAGATCAGATAGTGTGTGCCCTCTTCTTTTTCAAAATTGCTTTGTCCTATGCATTTTAAAATCAGCTTGTCAATATCTAAAAAAAAAAAAATTCTTCTGGAGTTTTGATTGGAAATCATTGACATATATTTTTTAAATGCTCCAAATTAAACTTAAATTTAAAAATTTTGAAAAATATTCACTGTATATATAAGATATGAACAGTCGATATTATCAAAATATGGAGAATTGTTAGATATCATTAAGAAAATATAAACCTCATTAAGATAATTAACAAGGCCTTGTGGGAACTTTTTACAGAAGATGTTCTGGTCAGCTCTAAATTTAAAAAATAATGTTAAAATAACAAGTAATCAAAAACATTTGATGTGTAATGGTCATATAAACACAAAAACTTTGGGAAATAATATAGCATACTGACAGCATCATTTTAAGGTCAGACTGAACTTTGAGTTCATTCTTTACTTATCTGTGAGGATTTAAGCAAACTTTCTAATACTCTCTCAATTAAGTAAAAGAAGATAAAGTCTGGTACATTGTAAACACAAAAGTGGATTATTATTGGTGAAGATGTGGAGAAATGAACTGTATCATACTGCAAAGGTGGACAAGTAAATTGTTTCAACTTTTCTCAAAGACCATTTGTCATTATGTGTCAAATAATCATACTCCTTACATATTCTTAGGAACTCCAAATATTTACAAACCTTAATGAAACAATCAATTATGAACACAAAACTATGTATACAAAGACGTTTATTAAGATAATATTTAGGGATATCCCAGGCGGTCCAGTGGTGAAGACTTTGCCTTCCAGTGCAGGGGGTGCAGGTTCAATCCCTGGTCGGGGAGCTAAGATCCCACATGCCTTGTGGCCAAAAAACCAAAACAAAAATCAGAAGCAATATTGTAACAAATTCAATAAAGAATTTAAAAATGGTCCACATCAAAAAAATCTTTAAATATAATATTTAAAATAATGAAAATGGGAAACATCTACAAGTCTGAAAATAATGAAGTAATTAAATAAATTATTAAATATCCATGTAAAGTAATATCCTGAGATGGTTAAAATAAAGGTGTTCCATAGCGTGTTTTTTTTTGTGTGTGTGTGGTACGCAGGCCTCTCACTTTTGTGGCCTCTCCCGTTGCGGAGCACAGGCTCTGGACGCGCAGGCTCAGCGTCCATGGCTCACAGGCCCAGCCGCTATGCAGCATGTGGGATCTTCCCGGACCGGGGCACAAACACGTGTCCCCTGCATTGGCAGGCGGACTCTCAACCACTGAGCCACCAGAGAAGACCCCACACAGCATGTTTTATTATTATTGGTGACATCTGAAAGATACCAATAAGTGAAAAAGTAGGCTACAAAACAGCTTTTACAGTATGATGTCATTTATGCTCTTAGATGATGTATATGCATGTAAGAAAGGATGATTATATAAATGCATATGTGTATGGGTGTATGCACATATACACACGTACGTATAATAGAAGTGATTAGGTCTGTGTGATTGGGTGTAAATTTAATTAATTGCTTTTTTGGTGTTTTTCAGTAGTCTCCAAATTTCCTGAAAATACATCTTATTATTACAAAAAAAGATAATTTAAAATACGGAATATGAAGGGATAGGAAATCATAAACTACATTAAAAAATAGCCAATTACTTAAAACATTATTTCATAGATGACAGTGAAGGGTGATTAGCCTTATTATTTAAGGAAATTCACAAATTAATATGAACATCAATAGGACTCCAATAGAAAAATGGGTTAAAATAATGGAACAACATGCATAAAAATGAAATATAAGCAGCTGATAAACATATATAAAACTTCAGCTTTAACAGTACTCAAAGAAATGGGAATAAAGTGTTATAATTTTATGTCTCTCAAACCAGCACAGATTTTTTTATTGCATATCTGTTTCACTGACATATACTGTTGACAGAAATACATTAGTAGCAAAATATATTAAACTTTCATATGCTTATGCTTTCTTATCTTAAACAATAAATTTCCAGACAAAAGCAAATATATCATAGCATTACATATAATTGTTTGAATCATTGAAAATAATAAGCATGTTCTATAATAGGAGAATTGTTTTAAAAATTGTGGTACATCCAGAAGATATAATATGACACATCCACTGAAATTTCATTTACAAGAAATTTTAATGACAAGAAAAATACTCATAATATGTTAGATGAGAAAAATAGACATGAAAAAGTGGAGAAAATATAAATTAAATATATAAAAGAGCATTAAAGTAAACCAAAGACAGAAATTAAATAAAATATTTTAAATTATTGTATAATAAAGTAAATATTATAAACAGCATTTGAAAACAGATTTTTAAAAAAAGTAGAATGGCAAGTGATTTGTATTTTTAATTTCTAAATGTTCATAGTTTTTTTTCTATTGAGGTATAGTTGATGTACAATACTACATAAGTTTCAGGAGTGCAACATAGTCATTCACAATTTTTAAAGGTTATTTTCCAACTTTAGTCATTATAAAATGTTGGCTATATTCCCTGTACAATATAGCCTTGTAGCTTATTTATTTTATGCATAATATATCTATTAATCCCCTACCCCTATATTGCCCTTCCCTCCTTCCCTCTCCCCACTGATAACCACTAGTCTGCTCTCTATATCTGAGTCTATTTCTTTTTTGTTATATTCACTAGTTTTTTTATTTTTTAGATTTTACATATAAGTGATATCTGTCTGATTTATTTCACCTAGCAAATGCCCTCCAACTCCATCCATGTTGTTGTGAATGGCAAAACTTCATTCTTTTTTTATGGATGGAGTAGTATTCCATTGTATATATATACCACATCTTCTTTATACATTCATCTGTTGATGGACACTAAATGTTCATAATTTTCATGTAAATCTTAATTTTTAAAAATTTGCTTATCTCCTCTCTTTCTCAAACTTTTTCCTGCTACTGTGTTTACCATCTCATTTAAAAATAACCAGTCATGTAAGTCAGGAAGCTTCTCACTCATCATTCATTTCCAGAAAACCACAACCAAATTTGACTAAGTCTTTTCTTCATGCTACTTCTCATCCCCTCCTGGGAGCTGCACTGTCACTACCACTGCTTTAATTCTGCTGCTCTTCATCTCTCAGCTGGATAAAGTGATAGCCTGTTGATGAGTTTCTCTGATTCCTCTTGTGTCCCTTCAAATCCATTCTCAATACAGCTCCCCGGAGGCGCAATCTAAAACAAATGTCTGACCATGACCCTCATTCACCCTCCTGCATTTCTTCAGCAATGACCCATACATTGATAAGATCCAAGCCACTTGTCTCAAGTACCTGCTTTTTGCATTCTTCTTCAGCATCTTCGCTCACCATGCTCAACCTTGATTCTACGTTTCATCATCCTGAACTCTTATACTCACCCCTTTGGTTCCATACCTTTGTGCCTTGACATAGATGCTTGTTCTGGTTGGCATGCTCTTCTGTTCATCCTCTCCTCTTTTTTTGTTGCTTCACTAATTCCTCTATATACTGAAAGGATTAGATCTAGTGACTCCTCAAGCAGAAAAGTTTTTTTCAGAGCTTTTTCCATGTTCTAGCTCCTTATGTTTACTATCAGATTATTGACAGCTTTTTTTTCAAATTATCTATTTACATGTTATCCTCCCCTCAAGACCAGTGAGCTCCGAAGTATAACCTATGAGGTGAACAAGAAGATCTTTTGAGAAGCAAAATAAAAATATTAGTATCTCTATTTCTGTTTGTTCCTCATTTCTAATTTCTGTGTTTAAGTATTCATATAATTGAGATAACATATTTGTACAATAATTCATTATATTATATATAAATGCATATACATACATATATAGGATTGCAGTGCATGCAGAAATTTTTTTTTGCTGGTGGGAATGTATGGTTTACCATGCTTGAAGACCATTGCTCTGAAGTTTTGCAAGGACAAGGAATATGCCTTTTTATCCATATTTTTATCCATATCCTTTTTATCCATATAGGGACTCTCTGTTGAACTTAACTGAAAGTAAAATTTTAACAAACTCTTATCCACATTTATGAAGTTGGTTGTGAAGTGATTAAAAATTTACATTAAGGTGGAAAATCCTCTCTTGTTTACTAAACTTGATGTGTATGAGAGTTAGAGGGAATTTGAGAGAGAAAAATAGAAAGCAGTAGAGAAAAAAATTCATATTAAAGTAACTTTCATTATTGCAAATGGTTTTAAATCATGAGGAAATGAAGTTTTAACAGATGCATGCTTATAGTTTCCCAAAGGTACTTAAAATGCAACATTGTCTTAGACAAAAAGATCTATGAGGATTTATAAAAGGGAGCATAACTTTTCAAAGCTAATGAAATTTTGAGGATAGAGTGTGTTTGTGTAAAACCAATTCTACAAGCTCAGAACTTGAAAGTCCTTTAAAAATTCCCTTTTCAAGGAGTTGCCCAGTTTACATATGCACTGGGATATCTGCCAATCAGTATTAATATGAATTGACAGAAGGACCAGAAATCTAAACCCGAGAGAAAAATTCCAGTCAAATGTTTGATTACCTTATAGTGAATGACTCTTCTAATTTTAATAAAATCATAGTTCTAGTTTTCTGTAATTCCAGACAAAGAATGTAGGGAAAATGTAAAGGAAAGTCATCTTCCTGGTTTGTATTAGGACAAATGGTACACAAATGAATGAATAATAAATTATTTAGAAGCTGTGTTTTGGTGTTGTTTTCAGGGAAAATTTGAAAGTATATATCTAAATATAACATCAGATGTTGGAAAGGAATTTTTCTCTTCTAATTAGTTTTTAAAAAATCTTTATGAACATGATGAATAAGGAGGCCCTCTTGGATTTTTTTTTTCTTACAAAATGTTATAACTCTATGTTTTCCTGCCCCTGCTTCATTTTAAGTAGAGCTGATTCTAATTTAGTTGGTTTTTTAGGTTTTTAGCATCAAGCCAAAAATAAACATCTAAAAATTTGTGTTACTCTTGGACAATTATGTCCCACTCTAAGGCATACATTTCCTGAAACAGTGTTATTTTTATCTCACTCATGATTACCTTTAAGAATCAAAAGAAATGAATATATGGTATGCAGTATTTCTCACATGGCCTCATATATTAAGAAAAAATTAAAACTAACAGATGGAACCTATTTCAGAACACCTAAAAAAATCCCTTAGTTTTAAAGTTCTTTTATTCTCCAAAATGATTTTTCAGAACAGGATAATATGGTATATCTTGAAGACAAACATTTAGGGAATTTTCTTCAACACAGGTTTGATTTCCAGTTGTCAACATCATATAACTAGTTTCTTTTACAGCCAGCAGAGATGGTAGCTTCAGCCTTTCTGTTAAATATAAATGGGAAGTGTTGGAAAAATGGCTGCAATTTTATGCTTTATTTTATCTCTAGGTATTCTACTTTCTAGATTTCTAAAGTAATAAATACAGCATAAGTAACAATCAGAAACACAGAAGTGTAATTATAATACCATGAGTGTTTCCAAACTCTCCTTTTAATCAGCATCACCCTCATGTGAGACTGATTGGGAAACTCATTCTGCTTTGAAATCTACTTTTTGATGCATCCCTTAACAATGCGAATCCCTTATTTAGCCACGTCTACTTGAAAGTCAGTAAGGTTAAAGGGCATAACAAAGTGCTAACAGAGGCCAAGCTGCCTCATGCTCACATTATGTGCTCTATGTTGAAACTTCCAGAGGTTTATTGATGCAGTGGGCCTAGAAAAATGAGAGCAGAACCAATTTTCTCCCTGGCCTTCACCCTTTCCCACAGACCACAAGATAACCACCATTATCAAAAGGAAACTAAAATTTTCCTCTTCTGCTTTTTGTCAAACAAAAATAATGGGATTTCTTTTTTCTTCTCAAGGATGTTTCACTAGGTCAAATATAAATCTTAGCAGAATATTGCTTATGTTCAGAACAAGTAGTGTATTTCCTTTTCTTTCCCTCTATTACTGATATATGAATAATGAGTATTAAAATGAACATATGTAAATGTGAAAGCTTTACACCAAGTTGACAAGAATTTTTAAATTGTATTTATGAATGGGCCAAATATGACTACGTTTTTTATTGTTTTCAACGTGTCTATTATGAAGATTTATGTTGATGAAGTCAATACCACATAAAATGAATCCTAGATCCAGGAGACAATTAATTCTTCTCATAACTGTAAAACTTGAAAAAAAATGTAAAGAAAGAAAATACAGTAAAAATAACGTGTGTGGTGAAATGATCTTAGCACAAATTGTACTGATTTCTTTAGTAAAGAACTATCTATGCTTTAAAAGTAAAGAATTAAAACAAACATATTTCATTAAGACAAGGGCTGAAAACTGGCAGCCTGAAAACTGAAGATATATATTTTCTGTCTATCAGAGTTGGCTTTTTAAAAAATTAAATTTGCTGAATTTCCACTACTTTCCATTTTCTTATTCTGTGCTATTTCACATATTTTGTTATCTCTCTGGCCCTGAAGTCATCTGGGTTTGTAACCCCAGCTTTAAAAAATTGTTTCTGCATGATTTTAAAAACATTAGCAAGTGTGCAGAACAGGTTCTCTTATTTACTATCAGTAGACATGTAAATTCTTTACAGTGTTTTCTGAGGGTATTAGGCAATATTTACTAAAACATTAATTCTTTTGAATCTTCTATCTCTCTGAAGTTATTCTACAGAAACACTCATATCGGTGCTTAAAAGATGTTCACTGATAAATTGATGAAGAGTGAAAAATAGGAAACCTTCCAAATACCTGTCAATAATGTATTGGTTTAATAAATTATAATAAATACATAATGGAATATTATATAGCTCTTTACTAAAAGAATGAGGTAGTTCTAATGCATGTGGATATGGAAATATATCAAGTAAATATTATCAAGTAAAAAAAGAAAGTGGCAAAATATTTTTGTGTTTGTGTGAATAATTATCTCATATTATTAAAATGATAATACATGACTATATTGCTAATGTATGCCAAACTGGTAATTGTAGCTCTCTTTTATGGGGTGGGATCATGATGGGTTTCTTGTATTTTAAACCCATATTCCTGTAACATTTAAATAATTAGAGCAAGCATACATGACATATAATAAAAAGCTAAACTATAGATATCCAAAACACTGAAATTTTCTATAAAAAATTATCAGTTAAGAAACAATTTTCCTATATTTATACCTTAGGCATAGCTTAAGAACAGTGGTATATAATATGGTCCAGATTGTAAACATTCATTTGATTATGTTTACAAGATTTTTGTTACTTTTTTTCTTATTTAAATGAATAAAATGCATTGTTAGAGGTATAGATAAAATTGTTAAAATCTAACTCATTCTTAGGAAGAAGAAAACCAAATATTTAGGTACATATTTCTCATAGACTTAAGAAGAGAAGCATATGTGGAGCTTCATGAAAACTTTTATGCTGTGGACCAGGTCTATTCTCAATGCGTTAGATATTTCTTCTTCGACTCACATTTTAAAATTCTATAATAACCTGTTTTGGAGGGAAAGAAAAAGTGTATTCCTCCTGCTGTTGAGATGAAAAATTTGTCATGTCTGTCTTAATCATGAACTAGGCAGTGGGTTACAAAATAAACTTGGCAAAATTTAGATGCCCTGTCCTTGTAGACCATTTGGTCTACAAATGGACAGATGATATACAAGATGACCTTCTTGTCATCAAGGATAGGATCAAGAATGAGGCAAGCTTGCATGCAGAAGAAGGAATTTGTGTGCTAGCCTTGGAAAATTTTATGTCTGATCTGATCACAATGACAGGTTTATTGCCAAGATGAGAGGGAATTAAAACCTGGCTGGCCTAAGGGGAACTTGAGAATAAAGAGAGGATCACAGTCTGGAAAATGAGATCATGGCTTAGACTATTGTCATCATTATCAATAGCAAACATATACTGAGAACCTACTAGATGAAAGGCATTGAATTATGTGTGGTGAGGCTGTCGTTATAAAACCCACAGGAGAAGCTGACAGAATGATATATATTTACACAGTTGATTTAATGGTAAGTTAGTCATTCTTGACATCACCAGAATTGGTAACATTAGAAAGTTTCTGTTTCCCATGAAACTATGACTCTTCTCCTTATAAAAATGCACACAAAAGTTTACATGTGAAATCAGAGGTTCATTCATTCACAGATCCCTGAATTTCTTTCAAAAAGATTTTCTTAGGTTAACACTAAAGATGGAAAAGACAATCTGGTTTTGAACTCCAGGGTAATGTGCACATTTGTGAACCAATAATATGCTCTCAAAATTCATTTTAATTAGATATGCTGACACAAACTTTCTGTGCATTTGTCAGTTTAAATATAAAGTGTTGAATATTCTGGTTGCTTGACAAACAGTAGTAGTTTTGTTGTTGTTATTGTTTTAAAGTTAGTGCAGACTCAAAGTTTTAAAATGTAGATTCATTTGACCTCAAATTACTCTTGTTTATTTATTATTGATCATGATTAAACAGATTTCTTCAAAGTGAATCTGGGCATGCTTTTTACTTCTTCCCTAAGAATGAACTAAGTTTTCCTCAACATCTCCATAAATTTCAGCTGAATATGATTTCACATGATTCCCCCCATCAATGAACATGCCAATATCCAATGACCACATAAAAACCATACTTTGTCATTTAAAGTATTGGTTTTGTCAGGTGTCGAATAGATAATAACTGTCTTTAAGGCTATATTATTCTGGTGTTTACTGACCTCACCTTTACGAAATTACTCATAGAATTTCTAGAGTGTGTGTTAAACATGTGTTAAACCCTTCAATTCAACACACTAAACAGAAATGTGTATAAGATTGTGCTCTGCTTCTGCCACAGAGACACTGGCACAGACATAGATTCTGGTGGAATCTGCTCATTCTTCCAAAAGTGATATTTAGTCATGATCCACTATAGGTAATTCTTTCCTGTGTGCCAGTCATAGGACACATGAAATGTTATATCGCAGGAAAACAAGATTTTAAATTGTGTTTTCAATTAAATAGATGAATAAATAATATGTATTAATATTAATCAATATGTATTAATTAAGATCTGCAAAGAGACCATATGTTGCACTGGATATAGCCATTGTTTCCATATTGTATCAGATGTATGGTAGTCTCCAAAGTGAAATTGAAAAAAGGATCTATAAAACAAACAATCAAGCAGGAAACTCTGCCTTCCCTTTCCTCTCTCTATCTCAATGGGTTCTCCAAAAGAACTATCCACAGCAGTCCAGATTTCTACTTTTCACATCACTTTATTGTCTCTGTTGCCCCAGGACACAAGATAAATCAATGTCTTCAAATGTCAGGAGAGAAGGATGGTGGATAACAAACTCGACTGTTACTGACACATTCAGTGCCATGCTGATTTTTCGTGTTTATGGCAAAGGGACAAAACAAGGGGGAAAGAAGCTACTTACTGAGCGCCAGTGGGTTGACCAGCCGTGACCTCATGAATCCTGAGCTTTTGCGATTTGTTGACCACATGGTAAAGATATTCAGAGACTGAACAACAGGGGACCCAAAGGCCCTTTACATCAGAAACCTCACCTTAAATTTTCCAAATGACAATATCCCTGGATCCTAGACATATAATAAATGATATTTATCTGCTCTTTCACAAAAATGTTATATGAGGAGTAGCTGAAAGAGTTTTTGTCATCAATGAATATCTTTTATCAGTATTATAAGTGTACATGTAAGAAAAAATTTATCACTAACTTTAAACTCATTTGTTATGAATTATTAGCAATTGTTCAGAATGTAACATCTCTCAAAGAGCTCATAATTTTTTTTCACATTTCATTTATGGTAACTCAACGAAATATTATATTACTCACTCAGTACTTCCTTTTCTTTCTGTATCCTCTTAATGTTTCCTCACTTCTTTTGCTTGCTTTTCCTTTTCTCCATCCTCTCCTTTCTATTTTCTTCTCTTCTTATTGATCTTAGAGTTTCCTTCCCTCACCTTAATTAAATTTATGACCTGAACTGCTGTTTGCCTTCCCTTTTTCTTTTTGACTTGTTCAGTTCAGGAAACATTTATTATCTACCACGTGCACAGGCACTGAGAATCCTAAGTGAAGAAGAAATAGCTTCTGCCTTGAGGAAACTATGGAGCTTTTTTCCCTTTGGCTCCTGCCTGAGGAGGGGTAAGAAAAACAAAACTAGAATGTTTGTGGATAAAGGAGAAGACAAATCCAGCCTTTATCTTTAGCATTATTAGCAAGAACCAGCTCTGCTTCAGCCAGATCCCTTAGCAGTTCAGTAGTGACTACAATTCCTTAAAGGGGCAAAATCTTTCATTCTACACTATAGGAATGTCTATAAATACAAATACCCCTGAGAGAAACCTAGTTAATTAAGCTCTTCCTATTTGAGATTCCCATAGTGCACTGTTTAATTTCTTTTATTATTATTATTATCATTATATACTATCCTGCCTCTAACTGTGCTATTTCCCCCAAAACAGTAGGAGAAAAGTGGGACAGGCCATATTAAGGCCTTGGGATTCTAATTTCCAGTGTTACCTTCATCCCTTCTCCTGATATTCTTGCTTCTTTGAAGATTGTATTAGCTGCCTCTTCTTTCTCCTATCTCCATAAAGGAGTTAACTAATTCTGTATTCTACACCACTTACCCACTGCCCCCACTTCCATTCCATCTCTTCCTCCATAACTCTTGCGGAAGACGGGAGCGTGTCTAGTCTTCCACTATTTTCATATGGTCTTAAAGAGCTATTTCATGGAATTGTTTTTGAAATGGATCATTGACATTTTCAATGACATCCTCCTTAGTATTTTGCCTTGACGTTTCTCCCAGTTTTTTCATAACCATCTCCAGGAATAGAAATAGTCTCTTGCTTCAGTTGAAGTGTCCCCCTCCCCTTCATTAAAGAATAATGAAATGGTTTCTCTTTCACTGAATCTTGACATATTTTCTGGAATGTGACAATACATTTGTGAATGTTATTTTAGGGACACACACCTCATTTAGGAAAGACCTAGCATCTGTTGCCATTGCTAAGTACCTGCCTTAGCCAATTCTCAAATAGCAAAAACGGTTATGTATAATTTTCTATCACTTCTTACTTCAAAATCACTCAAATATATTTAGAATTTTCCCCACATTTGGTGAATAAATATTCTTAATGATGGATTTTAGGAAATATGAACTATCATGGGGTAGCAGGTTGGGAAGGTGAAGTGATATTTAAGCAACCAAGATAGGCTTAAATTTTCTTTGAGTTTTGTCCTTTATCTTTAAAATTCATACAACTCTTTGTATGCAACTCCATGCTGTATTTATGTTTATTATAATACAATGGGATGTTTTGATTACTTACAGCATTTTCTCTACGTTTTTTTATTAAAACTGATAAATCAATATGCATTGTTTTTACTCTGTGCTTTTGTGTTAGGTCTACCATGCCTTCCTTAATAGAGAAACAGGAATAGACAATAATTTGCTTTTTCCTTCACCCTGCCCAACTAGGACACTGAATTTTTATGGTTAATCAACTTGATCTTCTTCCTTGTCATGTACAAACCCACTTTTCCCCTCACTCCTATGTGACGTTTCATCTGACATGATATAAAACCCTCACTGATTTGTCCAATATTTGGTTATTTTTCCCAAATAAATGTGTATTTTTAACATTTTTACACAGATCCTTTTAGCTGTCTTTGAGAACTCCAAGAAGGCAAAAGCTTTGTTTCTGAGTCTAATTTATAGTGTGACTTGTACCGCTAATGTATAACAAGATATTTAATAAATGCATTTTGATGATGATTTTTAAATTTCTTTTCCACAGCTTTCTTTATATAACCTTCTTGCTTGAATGAATGTGGATTTATATTTGCAATCAAGTGGTTACCTACTAGAGATATGGTTAATAATAAGAAAGAAATCGGCAATAACAGTAGTGATTGTTGATATAAAAATGGCATAAATTTTAAAAATTAATTTAATACATGCTTGGGCTTTTTTGTTTCCATGTGAGACTGATTCTTGGTTAAGGGTGTCTGTTAGTGACTGTGCCAGAGCGAACTGTAAGGAAATTTCTTGACTTACAACTAGAGGTACTGGGAATCAGAATAAATCCACAGGTGACGCCTAATTCTTGAACTTGAGAGATCTCCAGAGTTGCTGGTAATATGCCAATAAACCTAAAAGATGAAATGCTAGAAGTAATTGACCTGTAGTCCATCCCCAATGAAACAACATGAAATTACAATACTCTCCGGCCCAAACCTCTAGCCTATTACTATTCCTGGAGAGAAGAGTGCATTGTCTCACTGAGGCAAGGTGCTGGCAGGCAACCAGTTCTCTCTCTTTTTCTGCTCTAAAATGCATTGAATAGGCTGTTGAACTTGTTTATATTATTTGCTTCAGTGGCTTGCCTTGGCAAATTACTCCCTGTCTTTATTGTTAAATTCAGTGTACTGCTAGTGTTTTAATTTTAGTTGGTAGCCCAGTGTTTAACATTTCCACTAGTGTAAACAATATTGGATAAGTTGATATTCTTTCTGAGAAAGAAGCTTATAAAATTTATCTCATCCTCTATTTGGCATTCTTTTACCCAATACCAAGAAAGCCTTTATTTTTACATTTAAAATTATGTTTCTTCTATGGGAAACATAATTAATACCTATGAACTTGTCCTTTGCTCTACTGCTGGGCAATGCATTCTCTTCTTTAGCTCTTTCCAATGCTTAACTGTGAAGTCAGCTTCTCCTCATCATTCTCTGCTCACTGAGCCCTGGAGACACATGTAGACTTTCCCCTCCTATTCCACAAGACACCTCATTGATCTTTCCAGTTTTATTGCACCAGTTCTTTGTTTTCCACAGGAATCCCTGCTGGCTTGTCCCTACAGGATTCTGGCTGCATTCTGAATTACATACATAGTCTAAATCTCTAAAGCCTGAACTCTGGATTCTGGTAAATTAGAGGGAGAATTTAGCTGCCTGGTCTTGCCTGGAAAGGATAATCCATTTCTGTGGTTGGTAGTTTGTAGCCATTCTGTATTTATCTTTAACATAGTTTCTGTATAATTTGTATAATTTATGCATCTAGAAATAACATCACAGGAACATTTTGCATATATTTTAAAAAATCAAATATTTCTATATGGCAAGTTTTTCTCTGAAAAGCATGCCTTTCCAAAGAAAATGTTGCATTATAACATCTTGTATTGCTCTGACTGCTTGAATTTGGAGTCAGTATTTTATATTCCATCAAACAATCAACTTCTTTTACTTGAATATTCATCTGAAGGATCAGTTAATGTTCAGAGTTCAAATTTCAGCTCAGTCCTTGTCTAGAGCTTCTGGCCTCTTTCTACCTGACTACCTGCTACACAATTACATCCTCTCTACCAAATGGATTTTTTAGACCGTGAGAAAAGGTTGTCATCTTCTTTTACTTATTGTGTAATTCACATATTGGAGATTCTAGACGTTCATAAAGGAAAAGCCCTTTTGCCTTATTCTCTACCGACGACTTTTCACATAGCTTCTAGAATGCAGGCTCTCAGTGGAAATCTGTTCACCACTCCAATGTCCTTGCTGATAGTTTCCAAACATAGCTATCACAGCCTTGGAACAGTGATTAGAATTTTCAAAGATATTTTTCAAATTGCCTATTCCTTTCCAGAACTTCCGATAACTTCATCCCAACACTCCTGACACTCTAGTCCCTCCCCTGGAAAATTAGTTTGCTGAATGCAGAATATCACTGATGGGACTGTTCTGTGCAAGTGAATGATGTGGAGAAAATAAAAGTGTTGACTACCAGACCTTTGAAAATTAGATGAAGCTTTGTGGGAAAAAATAAAAAGCCAATACACACAAATTTTTGCATATACTTCCCTAGGACTCATGAATCTCTTAAAACTCCCTATTACCATTTGGTGTTGATCTTGTCAGCATTAGTGAAAAATATATATATATATATATTATATGTGTATATATATAATATATGTGAGATTTATATTGTGAAATATATATAGTGAAATACAGTATATGTATATGCATGCAAGTATATATGTATATAAACATGTAATACTTAAAAAGACTCAAGCAATTCATTATGTATCATTAACTCTTTTTTTCAGTTGTCAATATATTATGAATCTCTTCTCATATCAGCAGTTATCCAATGACATCATAATTTTAATGACTGAATAGTATTACACCATAGGTATATCAGATTACATAGTAAATCCTCTATTTCCAAACAGTGAGATTGCTTATATTTTTCCACTATTCATAGTGATCCTTAGAGTTAAGTGCTTAAATACATTTATGATTGTTCTCTCTGTATAAATTCTTAGAAATGAACTTTAGGACTTTGATAAGAAATGCCAATCAGTGGACATTTATCTTGCATATTCTAATTCCAACTGATCATAGTATTCTCTCTTAGTAGTAAAGTTTTACGTTGGAATAAACATGATTATTCAGGAATATTCAGAATCTTCAAGATTTCTGGTGACAAGTCTTTATGGAGTATCCAGGTGTAAATCTGAATGATATTTTTCTGAATTTACCAAGGATCTGTGCTTTTGTAAGCAGCAGTAGATTCTCAAACCCCTCTGAAACAGATCAAACAATTAGTTAGGTCTTACTAGTAGCTGAGATATGTTATGTGGTTGTGTCCTCTCCTGAACACGCTGAGGGTGACAGTTATCTGGCTTCCTGAATTGGCTGAAACATCAATCGACTCACATTTAATTTGAGGCTTTGGGATTTTCTACCTTTACTAGACCAGGTTGTCTCATCCATCTTCCTTAACTTCCTTAACATCTCCCTGGACTGAAGAGCTAGAGCTGCCCTTGTCTCTAAGGCCTTCCTGGATTCTTATATTTGTTATTCCTTTTACTACTGGAATTTTTATCTAATTGGTTTGCTTTTTTTTTTAATAGAAGAAATTATTTGTAGCAAAGGGCATTCAACTTAAAAGTACATTTAGTTAGGAAAGATAGAAATAAAAGTTAGTTGAGATGATTTAAGTAAAATATTGTGAACATTTCAATTATATTTTAATCAGAATTTGAAACTGGTATGTGACTATTACCACATCTCCATTATCATTTAGTTATAACTTTAAAAGGTCAAATATGTTATTTTCTATCTGTTAAAAAAAA